>NC_030682.2:34329738-34592780 GCF_000004195.4 Xenopus tropicalis
AAAAAATGGTAAAACAGATCATTACCTTGCACAAAAGTGTATAGATGTCATTGGCCTTCCTGTTGGGTAGTTTTAATTTTTATAGAATACTTAAATGTTTCAGCAAAAGTTATTTTGTGTCTGACAGTGCCACTCTGGCATTATTATACTTAAAACATAAGCCAATTGTACCTGATATCCTCTAGGACCTATCTGTCCAGGCGGACCTCCTGGCCCCTACAACCAAAAAACAGCAGATTGTTAGTAATAATGGTTTATTTGGCAATGGGCTAGATTCAAATCCATAAGAAATAATAATTGTATGGTTTATCACACGAAAACTTAAAGGTGAGATTTAATTCGAGAAAAAAGCTTTTTCCTCCTAATTAAGAAGTTGTTTTTTTTTATTGAATTGCATTTTGGTCTATTGAAAAATCTGGAATTGAATGAGGGGATACACTTTTCTCATCTAACTAAAGCTTGCCCAGTGGGTCAAATTCAGTTTTAATGGTTTGTCTCATAAAAACACAATAGAAGTCTATGGGGAAATGTGGCTCAATGTGAGATAACATTACAGCACTAATAAGATATTAACGATCCTCTAATGTACTATACTGTTATAAGTATACTCACCCTGTCACCTTTTACCCCAGGTTTCCCGCATTCTCCTCTGTCACCCTTAGAAAAGATACAGTTTCATTACGATAATGTTTTCATTACAATAAGTTAGATTGTAAAGGATTCATTAATATACACAGGAAAAAAACAGGTACATTGCAAATGCTTAATATGATACATCAATATGATAAAATAATCAGGGATGTGCCGAATCTTGGATTTAGTTCAGGATTTGACCAAATATAAGTCTTTTTTTCTACAGAAATCCAAGTGCCCAGTCATACTGAATACAAACTCTTAAAATCACTCGACTTTAGGACTTAATGGATTTATCCCATGCTGATATTCTTTTACACAAAGCTGCACTACTGCGGAAAATGAGGTACTTGCACTGGTTTGGGTCACATGGTATAAAACAAACTTTTCCTTACCTTTGGCCCCTCAGTCCCAGGTGGGCCCTAACCATAAAAAGAAAAAAAAGAAAAAAAGTTTGTAGACTTTAATTGTGCCCCCTTACTGGGGGAGAAACTAGCTAAATATATAGATATTAAATAAACACAGCATGATGAAATAATTCAGTATGAGTATACAAATTCAGTATACAAATGTATGTTTGAACGGTTAAAAAAAAAAAACAAAAAAAAAAACAAATCCATTTATGTCCCAAACTGATTCAATGTACAGGTATTGGACCCATTATCCAGAATGCTCGGGACCAAGGGTATTCCGGATAAGGGGTCTTTCCATAATTTGGATCTACTAAAAAATCAATAAAACATAAATTAAACCCAACAGGATTGTTTTGCATCTAATAAGGATTATTTATATCTTAGTTGGGATCAAGTACAAGGTACTGTTTTATTATTACAGAGAAAAAGGAAATCAGTTTTAAAATTCTGAATTATTTGATTAAAATGGAGTCTATGGGAGACGGGCTTCCCGTAATTCGAAGCTTTCTGGATAACGGGTTTCCGGATAAGGGATCCCATACCTGTACTATTTTCCTGGCAGGTAAAGTGCATACAAGTACAGACACCAGCTATCATAGCCCATGTATGTTGTGAATCCAGTTTTTACTGGATATATATATATATATTTTTTTTTATTTTTTTTTTTTTTAATCCCAGACATTCTTGAGTCATAGGCTAAAGGGTTGATCCTTTGGTGTATGTTTCATTAAGTGATTTTGTAAATGTTTGTATTCATAAGTGTAACTGTCAGTCATGTAGTTTGTATGAGGTCAGCTGGCAGTTAATCAGTGGGAGGTGTGTGTCTCACAGAGGCTCTTTTAACCATACTTAATCTGAGCCCCATGTTTTGCATCAGTTCATGACTGCAGTGAAACTCTTGCACCCATATGTAATAAAAGGCACTAAGTTTTCGCAGGTTCAGTAACTGATAGCAGCCAGTACAATGTTTGTTTTTGATAAGGTGACTAATAAATGCTACCTGCTGATTTGTTGCTATGCATTATTGTACCTGGGCAGTGTACATGGGCAACTAAATAAAATTAAGTATATAAAGTTGATAATGCCTATCAATATTGCCACTTTTGTGTTGACTTTTTTCCACCAAGTATTATATGATTTCTATTCCAACAATGAAGGCTTTTATGGAGTGTACAGATATTTAATTGAAGTATATAGATGGCATTTAAAGTTCAGCAGGGCATGTAGTATAAAAGTTCCCAGAAAATAATGGTGGTGTGAAGAACAGTACAGGTCATTACAGAATAAATGACTTATGTCTTATCTGACTTATCTGTTATTTTTTCCTACATTACAGGCACTGGGCATAACCCAGGAGCAATTATACCTAATCCAAGAGAGTTATTCATGTCAGCAGAACATCACATGCACTGTCCAAGGTCCTGAACAAAAAATACTGTAGATGCTAAGTTAATGTATATGTATGCTAACTGCAGCTGAGGCAATACACATGGGGCAGCATTAAAACATCTGCTTTACAACCCTTCTAGATTGTAATAGACTGCAGACAAAAGATTTATGTTTACCTCCCTGTGTTTAGAGAGATATGTATGTATAAGGATAGTGGCCCTTTAAATAGGTATACTACAGGGAAATGTCCTGGTCACAGCTGGGCTGACATGTCAGCAGTCCCACAGTAGTCATTTTGCCCCCAACATTCCCCTTGTGAGGCTTAGCATTCTAAACTTGCTCATGCGTTTGGAAGAAATCCTCCTTTCTGTAGTTATAGCAAATCTTTCTGCTTCTCTCCTCACACAAGTAAAAAGGACACTGCTAAGGTTTTGATTAACTGATCCAGCTTAGGAACATTTATTGGTCAATAAACCATTATGTCTCTAGAGGAACCACATAGTCAAATAGTGGGAACTTTTTACAACCAGGAAGAAAAGATCATTATATCTCATTCATAGCATGACTCTCCTACAGTCTCCTTAGTATGTCTGTGTTTGTACTGGTTACTCTAACTTGGCAACAGAATTACAGTCTAAACGCTTCCCATAGTCATCATCTTGGACCTGGAATTCTGCCTTAAAACAACAACTCCATTGTATCTTCTACTCTATGAGGTAATTTGTTAATTGAATGCCAAGACTCAATAAGTCAATAAAGTACCTCCGATTCTGCCCCATTATACAGTTATTATGGCAGTAGCTATACTATAAAATATTTCTGTAGATCTATAGAAAACATGCTGTAGTTATCATCATGGGGGCTCATTCAAAGAATGGTGCAATTTGCAAAGTACACAAAGGGACACAAAGCTCCCTGTTTTAGGCAGTTTGGACCTTGATGTGGTGGTTATTCTCTAGGTGCGGCTCTTTGCATTCCTACAGTGGAGCAAAAATAGCTGTGCCTCGCTCTGTATCCAGCACCATGTTCGTAAATGCTGTATACAAGAGGTGACATGGGTCAGTCAGAATTCACATAGCACCTTAAGCACTGGTGCTTCTTGTAGGTACCCAGAGTGGTACAAGTTGGTGTCAATTAGAACTCCAGCTCTGTTAATACTGCATTTTGTTATACATTTTTTGACTTTTCTGGCTTGGGTCCACACAGGCAATGATGAAATGTTACAATAAAAACTGCTTAGTATAATGAAGTGTGTTGTCATCTTTGGCTAAAAAGAAAGTGATTCGTTTTTGGTTACTGTTTGCTTCCATTTATCATTCTTTATCATCTCAATGGGGCACATTTTTACAAATCAACATGTCTTAACAAACTTAAGTTATGACTTGCAAAATATAGCAATGGAAGCCAAAGGCTACTTGCACACGAAGAGTTTTGATGACAATGGTCAGGTCTTTCTCTACCAATAATCTCTTCTTCTTCTTCAATTTAATGGGACACAGTAGTCAATACTCATTCAATAGAATAGGAAATGGCCTCCTAGGCATAGGTTTTTTGATCCCACGTGTCCATCAAGGGATCGCTACTGGAAAAAAGATCCTGTGTGTCATAAACTAGACGTTAGACTTCCCAACAAACATGAGCTAAGGTGGTTTGCAGAGCAGCTCCATACTACAAAGCAAATAAAGCCTACAGAGTTATGACCAATGAAAATGACCACCCCTGGCATGCTACATTGTAATAATGTTGACCACACAGCCAGCACTGGATACTGAAGCGACTCACACAGGCCTATGCAGTTTTAGGTCTAGACAATGAAATGATACATGTTAGACTGGGTCACTGCCTAAATATGCTTTTCTGTTTTGGCTAATTAGTTGGCCAGTGTTTAAAAGGAAATATTGACATTTTTAAGGGACCACAAATGGAAATACTACAGAAAATTATACAGTTCAGTTAGAAATTAATTGTGTGAAAAATTGTTGTGTCTAATCTGTAATAGAATCAAACCATGATCTGTTGGCCAACTGCTCTCCTAATGAAATTACAAAGAGTTCAACAAATGGAAATAATTTTCAGTAAAGAAACCAACCAACTGCACAGTGAGAGAATGAAGTCAAATGTCCTACCTCTTCTCCTTTCATTCCTGGATCTCCCTTAGCAGACTCTCCCTAGAAAGGAGATAATATAGTTACACACATTTCCTTATTAGAGAATGCCACAAAATACAAAAGTTTAACATCAACTGCAAAGAAAGAGTAAGACAAACAACGGTATGGTTTATTGCCAAAGTCACAGCAACAAATTGTCAGTTAGATTTATTTTACATGAATGCAAATCTGAAGTATTTAGAATCCCCTTTCCTCAAGTCTTGAGGGCAGGGTATCATTTATATTACCTACAATAAGCTCAATATAAGTCAGTACCCAAACCAAGCCCTATATTCTCCTGGAATAGCAGACAAGGAGTTTCCTCCCTCTATCCCTACATCCCTACCTAATACATTTACAATAATTAAATATGTATTTCTTTTTCTTCACTGCCAAACTTATATTCTTATACTCTTGTATCTGTGAGAATGAGTTATCTCTTTGTGTGGAACACAGACTGGCCAGTAATGCTTTCTGAAGGATAGGGCCACCATTCTATGAATTGTGTAAAATATTCTTTAAGTTTGATGAATACAAATATTCTAATAATGAATTATAAGTTTCTTCCTTATTTAGTAAATATCACATTATTGCCCTCCAGCTGTTGAAGAACAACAACTCCCATGGGAATCAAAACTAGAGTTCCAAATATTGCCAAACCCTGAACTAGATGATCATTTTGGACCAGTACTTGGCTTGAAAGTACATGCTTCACAGTTGTCAATGTGCCTTATGCATCTGCTTTCTTGCAGATTGTTTTGTACACAACTGTGCTCATCTGGCCATTAATCCGCGAGGGCTTTGGTGCATACTAATGACGCACTTTTCCCATAACCAAACCCTGTGCCAAGCTTGCATCACTGTTTCATTGAACAGGGTTACTTGACCTTTTTGTGTGGGTTGTGTTTGGACTTGACATTTATGACCCTAGATTAAGGATAAAATTAAAGGACCAGTAATGTCAAAAATCAAAATCTGACTTGACTTTATTTTTAACCTATACACATTTGTGAAGCAGTGGCCCTTTATCACATGGGGCAAGTAGCTAAAAAACATGCTGCTAAGGTGCCTGAAAAGACATACCAAGGAGTTGCTTGGTATGCTTGTGATTTTAATCATATGGAAGACTGTTTTGGGCTTTCACTTTAGCGCAGTGTTTTTGTGCTAAACAGCCCCTGTTTGCTATGGGTTGAAGACCACTTGAAGTGAGCAAAAGTGCTACTAACTGTACTGCATTTCTAACAGCTTTGTTAAGCCTTTCTGTGCCATAGATTTACAACCATAAATAAAAAGTACCAACATCATAGATTGTACATTTCCAGCTATACTGTATCCAGATATACTACAATACAGATACAATAAAAACTTACTGGTTCTCCTTTTGCGCCTCTGTCTCCTTTTTCACCTCTCTCTCCACTGTTGCCCTAATTTAGAATGAAAAAAAATATATTTACAATCACCTGTGTATTCTTCTTCAAAAATGTTACATGCAGTTAAATTACGTGTAGGGGGGTATGGCTTTGCCAACATTATTTCAGGTAGTTTCAGGAAGGATTTGGCCAACTAAAATCTTATGATTTTGAGTTTTTAAAAAGGGAAGGCACAATGTTCTAGGCCTCTTTTGGTTCCCACTTACTGAAGGAGGTGATGCTGAAGGGCCTATAAAGTTTGCTATCTTTCTTCTGCTGGAAAATTATTTTGTTAATGACTTCCTCCGAAAAAAACCTTACTATTGCAGCCAATGTGAAGTGCATAGTGCCAAACAGTTCAATCACATGATCATGATAAAATGTTCCCTACGTGCGATTACATGGTGGCAGACAGTTCAGTACTAAGGTGTTTCCAGGTGTTTTGTCACCTAAAGGGGAGTCAGTTTTAGGGCAATGGCGCTTGGGGTGTTTGTAACTGGCGCAGGCATGCCAGTAAAAGTGTGTAATCGCATGAAAATAATCACTGCTGCTGTTGGGTCAAAATACTAAGTTAATTCATGTATCACAGACTTGTGACAATAAAAATCTTACACTATGCAAGAAATTTTAAGAACTACTATGTATTTTACAGTAAATCATATACAATGCATACATGTCTATGATATACATTTTAGTGTTCGTTTGAGGGAAGTTAATCACATATGAGTAAGCATAATGATACAATATTCTGAGAATAATCATTTGATTGGTATATGTAGGAGAGATTTAGAAATACTGTATATTTATTTGCATGGATAATTCATTAACATTCATAAAAACGTACCTGAGGCCCAGCAGGTCCCGCTTCTCCCTTCTCACAAATGCATGTGCCTTTGTCACACTGGACAGAGAAGAAAAGACAGACATATATTTAATATGAAACACTGGGAGTGTATTTTACAGTCTCACTACCATCAGAATAAAATATATTTGTGCCTGGAAACAATGTCCCATGCTAAGCTAGGGGGAAATAACGTATTGCTATGTATTTCAACTATGTGTCTGGATGGAGTATGGCTCTTCCATCCTGACATAAAAACATGAGTCCTTCCATTTTGGATTTATAGATTTTATAGAGCATTAGTCAGCAGAGAAAGCTATTATCTCATATTTCTGCTTGCAGATGTTTTATAGAATAAGGTAGCAGAAAGGGAAAGGTATCAATGATAAACAAAGTCAGAGCAGATAAAACCACTACATTATAACTCACTACAGGTATGGGATCTGTAATGCAGAAATTTCAAATTACGGAAAGGCCATCTCCTATACACTTCATTTTAATCAAATAATTAACATTTTTTAGACATAGAGATCCAATTATAGAAAGACCCCTATCCAGAAAACTATAGGTCCTGAGAATTCTGAATAACAGGTCCCATACCTGTATTGTGTTAAAGGAATAATAACACAAAAAAAATGAAAGTAATTAAAATATAACGTATTGTTGCCCTGCATTGGTGCAGGGCACCATTTCTGGGTACAGAAACGCTACTATAGTTTATATAATAAGCTGCTGTGTAGCCATGGGGGCAGCCATTCAAGCTGGAAAAGGGAGAAAAGGCACAGGTTACATAGCAGATAACAGATAAGCTCTGTAGACTATAATGGGGCTTTATCTGTTATCTGCTAAGTAACCTGTGCCCTTTCTTCTTATAATGGTTGCCCCCATGGCTACACAGCAGCTTTGCTTATATAAACTATAATATTCTTTCTGAGGCAAACACACCAGTTATACCAGTGCAGGACAACAGTGCATTACTCTGTAATTACTTTTATACACTTCATATTTTGGTATTACTGTTCCTTTAAATGAAACTTCTCAGGACTATGTAAGCCTATTGAAATAATGATTGAATAAGGGTTTAATACACTGAAATTTGCTTTCAAAATTGTATGTTTTGCTTAATAGTGCAGTAGATTTGGTAAATAACAGAGTTAGTTAGAAAGCTATTATGATGTTTTTTAACTTATGATCCTGTATTACAATAAATTGGAAGTTTTTTTCATGACTTTCATATTTAAGAAACATCTTGAATAATTTAATCTCAATTGGGCAAAAAAAAGAGTTACACTTTATTGGCAACTTTTTTTCAAATTTTATGTGATAAATCATGCAAAAAAAAATGATCGCTGAAGAAAAAAACCAAAGCCTCGAATACAAACAATTCAGCCCTTGGTGTTTATGTGATTGAAAAGAAACTTACCTGGGTGTTTGCAATGCTGGCCTAGGAAAAGAAAGTGAAGATTTTAACACACTGTGTGGTTTAACATGAAATACCAGCACTAAATAAATACAGTTTTTTATACAGCTTTTTTGGTATGTGTTTTTTTTTTTTATTTCCTTAGTACAAAGTTACATAGTTACATAGTTACATAGGGTTGAAAAAAGACCTGTGTCCATCAAGTTCAACCCATCCAAGTAAACCCAGCACACCTAACCCACACCTACCAATCTATACACTCACATACATACACTATATATATACAACCACTAGTACTAACTGTAGATATTAGTATCACAATAGCCTTGGATATTCTGATTGATCAAGAACTCATCCAGGCCCCTCTTAAAGGCATTAACAGAATCTGCCATTACCACATCACTAGGAAGGGCATTCCATAACCTCACTGCCCTCACCGTGAAAAACCACCTACGCTGCTTCAAATGGAAACTCCTTTCCTCTAATCTAAAGGGGTGACCTCTGGTGCGTTGATTGTTTTTATGGGAAAAAAGAACATCCCCCAACTGCCTATAATCCCCTCTAATGTACTTGTACAGAGTAATCATGTCCCCTCGCAAGCGCCTCTTTTCCAGAGAAAACAACCCCAACCTCGACAGTCTCACCTCATAGTTTAAATCTTCCATCCCCTTAACCAGTTTAGTTGCACGTCTCTGCACTCTCTCCAGCTCATTAATATCCTTCTTAAGGACTGGAGCCCAAAACTGCACTGCATACTCAAGGTGAGGCCTTACCAGGGACCTATAAAGGGGCAAAATTATGTTCTCATCCCTTGAGTCAATGCCCTTTTTTATACAAGACAGCACTTTATTTGCTTTAGTAGCCACAGAATGACACTGCCTGGAATTAGACAACTTGTTATCAACAAAAACCCCTAGATCCTTCTCCATTAAGGAAACCCCCAACACACTACCATTCAGTAGATAGTTTGCGTTTATATTATTTCTACCAAAGTGCATAACTTTGCACTTATCAACATTGAACCTCATTTTTCCAGTGTTTTCTTTCCAAGCAGTGTCTCCAAACTACGGAGGAGCACTAAGGCCACCAAATAAATACTGGTGAATTATGACTTTTAATCTCATTTAAAGTCATAATTACGAGATTAAAAGTCATAATTCACCAGAATTTTTTTTTTTGGTGGCCCTAGTGCTCTTCCATACCAAACAAATAAGTGAGCTATTCATTTAAATGCCATGAACTTTTTTTTCTCTCTTGAGTAGATGCATATGGCTGCCAGAATATCTAAACTATCAGAGGCTAAAGAGTAGGTCAATTTCAAGTGATCTGGTCACCCTACTCTTCAGCCTCTGACTGTTTAGATATTTTGGCAGCCATATGCATTACAATGGTAGATTCGGCTCCCAGATATTAAAACTGGCACTATCAGTTCTGCTATTATATGTTTCTATTGCATCAACACTTGATAAAGTACTAACAATAGTATATTTGTAGTATAGATGGCACAGAGTTAATATTTGCAAACATTTATCTAGTTATGGGATAAAACTCAATATTCTGTGGCTTTTTGATGGATTCCTGGACCACAAAATTGTACACTATTATACACAATTACACTCCTGATGTATGAAACATCTTTTATGTCCCAACCATTATTACACACAAGCTTTCCCAGGCTTAGTTTCTGTTCACAACTGCTATGTGACCTTGACACAACTTTCAAAACATCACCCTCCTCTGAGATAGGGAAACCATTGTGCAGGACATCATGTACCACAGCTGTATTTGTTATTTCCCTAAAACCAAAGTACAAAAAGGAAAACTTTACTATTCTAGATTAGGTCTCTAATTATTTGGCAGGTCATATGCCCCCTTCCTGCTCCCCTCAACCTCATGACAGTTAACCATACAATATCTTGATAAAACAGTACTAGTTTTCAGCATCTAGTAAAATTAAGGGGCAGATTTATCAAAATGTAAGTTTAGAGCTTAATACATAAAATCTCACCCATGTTCTATTTATTGCTATGGGATTTTTAGAAGCATATTTATCAGTGGGTGAAAGAAAGAAATCTAGGAATGCATAGAACATGAATGAGTTTTTATGTTGGAATTCCCCAACACTCAGATTAACTAAAGAAGCCACTCGAATGAGAGGTGAAGCATTTTCAAGAAAACTCAGAAAGTCCAGTTGCTTTAGACTTAATTCTATTAGATACTGTATATCATGACCTGGATAAATGAGAATCTTCACAGACAGTAATACCTTTCCCAAAACATGCATTATATGGGCTATGAGTGTGTGTAGATTCTAACAGTTGGGGTCGCCATCAGTAATTATTATCCATACTACTAAGTTAGCAGTTCCATCCCCACCAAGGAGCCCTGATTATAAGCTCACCTGGGCTATAGTCTTTTTTACAAGTAAATTAGGTTGCCATGATAAAAAAAATGCTCTTTTTGAGCAGAAACATGACCCTAATCCACCCTGACTACTCCCCAGTGATACCAGTACTCCGCCCATGATCTACCAAATCCCCCCCATCATCCACTGCTGCACAAATCTCACTCCATTTGTTACCCATGAGTCATGCTTTCACATCCTGGAGCCCCTGGAACAGGGGAAGCCCTACATTTATGGCCATCTCAATGCATATCCTATGACAGAATCAAATCTGGAAGATGCAGTTCTTTTGTACTTTTACATCAGTAATTTTTAACCCATGAACCTGCAGCTGCTGTTAAAGTTCAAATTTCAGGTCCTCAGATTTCGCATTGGTTGCCATTGCACTGCGGGGAGTTTTAATTTGGCAATTTCTGGAAAGCACAAGTTGAAGATTACTGTAGCCAATGACCACCAAAGTTTTGCACCAGGTCTAGTATTCCCTAGGAACTTATAAATTGTTCTTTTACAACAGCCAACAAGTGAATTCTTCCTACAAATTGATTGCTATAGATTTCCAGACCTGGTGCAAATGGTGACATTTATTACACTACTCATTATTACATTACAATGTAAACCCTCAAAACAAATTGATGAAATTGAAACTGCTCAGAGAACTCTTGTTTTTTCTAGCTTTCTATATAGTAGTACATTTGTAAACATACTAACATAATGAATTTGAAATACTGGCTACAGTCGGCTGAAAATGAATTTCAATAGAAAATGTTGCTCTGCTAAGAAAGTGAAATTAGGGAGGATAACACAGAAGAGTTATGTGAAGCATTATCTCTTTTGTGACAAAATAGTTTTAAACCTTTAAAGACAATTTTAATGAACACCAGTTGGTGCTGTCGTCTCAAAGTCAATTATTAGCTGTTTAAAATGGCTAATATCATGAAAACTAGGGGAAAAACTAATGTACATGGCTGGAAAGAGCAATTTTCCATTCATTTGTTTTAAGCATTATATGGAACTACTTACCAGTTTTTCTAGTATTTCCTGCAACAGATTTGGATCACCCAGAATGAGAACTGGTTCGCTGAGTGATTGCCCAGATATCTTGAAAAGAATTGTTTTATTTGCCTTTTGAGTAGAAAGGCCAATGGAGATGAAGTTTATTCCAGCAGCTCTGGCAAAATCCGAAGCCTGTCTTGCATCAGGACTTTTTGGATGGTCGATGCCATCTGTCATTAGTATGGCCACTTTTACATTGCCTGCACTTTTATGAGCTTTAAATATATTAGTTGCATTCATTATAGCGTAGTAAGTATAAGTGCCTTGTCCAATGTAGGTCATAGAGTTGACAATTCTCTTAAAATTCTCCACACCTGTCCATTCATTGAATGATTGTTCAATTCTGACCGAGCTGCTAAACTGTATGATTGCCATCTTTGTCTTGGTTTTCCATGGCTTGGCAAGTTTTAGATGGGAAATCTGATCAGTGAAATTCAGAACAAAATCTTTTTGCTGTTTAAAAAGATGTCCTTTTGTACTCTCTGACCCATCGACAATAAACATGACATCGAGAAAGCACTCTTGATCTGTAGCATACCAACAACAACAGTTTTTATAACATATACAGTAGGTTTTATAAATCATAATTCAGGTTTTAAATAGCAATACACATTTACTTGACAATGGCAATATATTTTCCCCTGTATAAAATATTTTTTGTGCAAGCAGCACTTTTCCTTAGTTGGCCATTAAATATATTTCTCCATCTGGTGATGGTAATCTGAGAGCAGGAAATATTCTATACAGAAACCTGAAGCCCTGAGAAATGCTTTAGTAAAAGACCTAAGAAATGCTTTAGTAAAAGTTTTTATGGAGCTTGAATTTTTATATATGAGGACCTTTATACAATTTTATTATACAAATTTGCCCATGGGAAAAATTTGACTTTTAGTATATATGTCTCCAAGAGTATTCAGAGGTATCAGCTTTGAACTGCAGAAAATGTGCTCAGTTCCTACAGGGCAACTCAAAGTGCCACTCTATAATGTAAGGTGCATACAGGGGGCAGTTCAGAAAAAACTACATCTCTCTATCTAGTATAAATAAATTTAAAGCAACTGGACTTGTTAAGTAATCATTGAAGACGTTTCACTACTCATCCAAGCAGCTTCTTCAGTTCAACTGACTGGTATGGGAAGTCCTCGGCATATATACTCTTCCACTAATCCAATCACAATGGCACTTTGTAACTCTTCAGAAAGGTGACATCTGAAACTCACAGAGGTGTGAATGCTTTGAAGAGTTGCATGATACTTTGGTAATCCTCTCTAAGTAACTCCACAGCATTCACACCTCTGTGAGTTTCAGATGTCACCTTTCTGAAGAGTTACAAAGTGCCATTGTGATTGGATTAGTGGAAGAGTACATATGCCGAGGACTTCCCATACCAGTCAGTTGAACTGAAGCTGCTTGGATGAGTAGTGAAACGTCTTCAATGATTACTTAACAAGTCCAGTTGCTTTAAATTTATTTATACTAGATATACCATGACCTGTATGAATGAAAATCTTTATAGACATACATCTCTCTAGTGATCTCCCTCACATAAACAGCTGAATGTTGTACATAAGTGTGTAAGGACAATGTATCCCCCCTACCAATAATCCAACACCTCCCAGGCCTTTTATTGTGGCATTATAAGCCATGGCCTATCAGAAGATCCTTTGTACATTCTTTCCAAATACTGTAGGTTCTACCCAGCTGAATTTAAACATGATGCTGGGAATGTTTTGGCTATAACTCTCATTATTTCCCAATGAGGCTTAGGAACACCAAAGCATATTCCCTGCTGTTTTCTGTTTCTTCCCTTCCTCCAGACCTCACAAATGTACCCTTAGAACTCTAACAGGAGATCCTCTAAATCAATGTGATTCATTTCTCACCAAGCTGGTACTCATTAGCTGAAGCCGATTACTGTCAACATGTGTGAACTAGGGCCAGTTTTTAAGGGGCTGAACTGCTGTTTATATATTTTAAATACCAGTTGCAGTGGGTGGCGGCTTTATGCCATTAAAATATTATTGTGGTTTCTATAAAACTCTATAAAAACATGTAAACGAATGATAGATAAAAGTAGTCACATATAGACTAGGGATCTACTTCCTTCTGTATCAACTCTTACTACTTTAATCTTGAATATAAATGTATTTTGTATTTATTTGTTTTTTATCATTGTATTGACCCCCCTCTGTTAATGTGTTGTCCTAATTCACAGAACTGCACTATATAACAGGGGTGGGCAAACTTTTAGGCTCAGGGGCCACATTGACTTACAGACGGGCCAGGCTGGGCTGGGCTGGGCCAGCGTTCTGCCATCAGAAATCATGGGGCCTCTCAGCTCCCCCCAGCATCCCCCAGCTCCACTTCCCAGCATCCTGCAGTTCCCACCCCAGCATCCTGCAGCTCCCCCCCCAGCATCCTGCAGCTCCACTCCCCCAGCAACTTGCAGCTCCCCCCCAGCATCCTGAATCTCCACTCCCCAGCATCCTGCAGCTCCCCCCCAGCATCCTGCAGCTCCCCCCCCCAGAATCCTGCAGCTCCACTCCCCCAGCAAATTGCAGTTCCCCCCCAGCATCCTGCAGCTCCACTCCCCAGCATCCTCAGCTCCCCCCCCCAGCATCTTCCAGCTTCTCCTCAAAATCCTTCCACCAGTTCCCCCCAGCATCCTGCTGACCTGCTGCTCCCTGAGGCTCCTTCCTCCAGTGACCCACTGCTTCCTCCATCCCTGGCTGCTTCTGTCCCCCGGCTCCCCGCTGCATTCTTTTCTACAGTTGCGCCCCGTGCGTGCTGAAGTCGCACGCATGCACGGGCGCAACCGGATTGAAAGGGCCAATGGGCCGGATGCGGCCCGCAGGCCATAGTTTGCTCACCCCTGCTATATAATATACATACATTTTGGGGCCTATTTATTATGTTGTGTAAAATGAAATTTGCCGAAAAAATGGTGTAAAACGATGTGTAAAATAAATGGAGAAGTTTGGCGTCTGAGCACCAGAATTTACACCGTTATTTTACGTAAGTTCCAGGTGGAAGAAAAAAACACGTAAAAAAAATTCTGTACTATCTATCTATACTGTCAATGTTTGTTGCATTAAAAGGGAAATATGTTAATAGTGGCAGTTACACCTAGCTGCTAATGGTACTAGTAACAAGTGCAGTGGGATTTGGGTCCAGTTTTTTACAAGGTCCCCATCTTTTTAGATGATTAGGGGCCCAAATAAATGCTAAATACAGTTACTAAGAGGAGGGCTGTAGGGCATGTACTATATACTGTGCTTCTAATAGCAGGGGAAGGGAAAGGACATCTGGGGAAGATTAAGCTCCCATCAGCCACGTTAGGGATAAGTGTCAAGCACTGTTAATAAGCATCGCCATTTTTCTTAAAACAGCCTAGTTTATGACAGTCCTCCCCAGAGGGTAAGGATATCTAGCACAAGAAATCTGAAGGATGGGTTAGTTAAGTACTAACAGACTGTACTATAGTGACTTGTGTAATATAATAACCATGGGCTCCCAGCAGTGTTCTTTTGTGCTAAGTACTACAGCCAGGTGATTTGGCAATAGGCCTCTTGTTTGATTTATATTCTTGGTCTAAAAAATGGGACTATTATTTAATATATATGTATAATATAAGGCTATTATGTTGGGTTAAAGGTTTTGAAGTGGATTCCATTAAGCCAGTATTAATAAGACCCACCAATTAGCAATACCAGTATCGTTATAATTTTTACTGTCAAACATCTGGTAAAATAGATTTTTTTTCAAGTAGATTTCCAGTAGTAACAACAAATAACTCAGTTTTAATCCCAGCAGGAAACTCACAGCACATCCTCTTAATGTTCTCCAAATGTCTGGCAAGTTAATGTGTATAGAAATGATCTTACCTTCAGCTGAAAGGCCCCTTACACCATTATTTGCATTCTTCTTTCTGCTTTGCCCATTTACAGAATGTCTTATGCAGGCAAACAACAGTAGGGCGCACAGAGCATAATTTAATTTCCACAAACCTTTTTGATCAAAGGGTACATAAAACAGCTTATTTAGTGGCAAATACATTTCTACATAGTGCAGCAGAAACCAATACCATATTTAAAAAGAATTTTTTTAACATATATAATGCTAATAACATACCAAAAGACAGGGATCCCCAACCTTTTTGACCTGTGAGCCACATTCAAATGTAAAGAGAGTTGGGGAGCAACACATACATGAAAAATATTCCTGAGGCTACAATTGGCTATTTGGTAGCCTCTATGTGGGCTGGCAGCCTACGGAAGGTTCAGTTTCTCAATGCACCAGGGTTTTATGCACCAAAATTTGCCTCCAAGCCAGCAATCTAAAAATAAGCACCTGCTTTGAGGCCTCTGGGAGCAAAATCCAAGGGGTTGGTGAGCAACATGTTACTCACAAGCCACTGGTTGGGGATCACTGCCCTAAGGCTTAAGCCACTCATGGCTGATTCTCGGCTTGTGGATAAATAGAGACTAAGGATTAACAAATTTTTGTTGCCGAAACGCATGAGTATACATTTTGCTTTGATATCTAAAAGGTTGTTTGGAGTATAGGGTCTGATTCTCAGAATCAGCGCCATATGTCCTTTGCCTATATGGCCTGCAAGTCCACCTTTTTGAGGTAATTTCCTGGTTATATGATAATTGATCTCTTTCTGTTAATAAAGGTCATGCTGAAAAAAATCCCTGGTCAGGAACAGAACTGTGCTCTCCCCTTGTGATTAAAGACCTGCACCATTACAAGTTCACGGTGTGCAGTTATGTTCATCCTGTATGTTTTTAGTAAAATTGAGATGAAATAGTCTAGGCCCAGGCATACAATATGATGTGCATGTATACAGCATTTATACAACATGGAAATATGTAAGCTATACCTAAAGTTTAGGAGCAGCTCAGTGGTCTTCTCACTATCCCATATTACATGTAGACTATATATATATATAGTTGAATTTGGTTGATTTCTCAGAATTTTCCTAGTAATAAAACTCCTATTTTGAGAGAAACCTAACATCTCTATTACTTCTAGTACATTCCTGTTTTACTCATTTCCTACCTTTTGCCAAAACATCAAGGTCAGACATATTTGTCTTTAAACTTTTTTTTCATTTGTGGCTGAAACTAGGTTGATAGCACATAAAGTGATTTTCACATGTCTTCCATTAGCCTCAATAGAAAAGAAATCATGTTTTTCAGCTCTAAACTTCTATGCATTTCCAGGCTGCGGGTATCAGGCATTTCCTACCCTGGTTAATGAGGTGTGTTTGAGTACACTTTCAAGCAGTTTTTAACCAGCTTAATATGGCCCCTGGAGCTTTATTGATAAAATGTTTCATCCAGCTCAGATCTGATGAATTCCTGCTATGCCCCATGGAATAATTAAGAATTTGTGGGAAAAGAAGAGAGTAATTCATTGAAATGCTAATTTGGTATTTTAGTAATGTTTTTGCATTACTACATGAACAACCATTTCACTATCCCTCCAACTGAAACGTTTTAAAGATTTATGAAAAAATCAGTGGCATAACTAGAGGGTTTTGTGCCCTTGTGCAAAATCTGCCCCAAAGCCTCACCTTTGCACTGGAACCCCCTCCTGCCATACCAGAAATGTACCAACTTGTGGGGCTGCATTAAGCTTCCTACAGCCAACAGGACCCGCCGTGGGAAGGGCCACAGTGCAATAGCAAGTAAAGAAGAGTTTCTAGACCAAATTCCAAATTTACTGTTTCTGGTATCTGTTCACAAAGCCTTGTGTCCCAAACTAAAGTAATTCTGTAAACATTCAACAGGTTGTAGTGAAACAAATACTCTGATGCAGAAAACTGTGCTGTTACGCTCTTTAATTAAAGCAACATATTTGGAGTTGTGGCTCTTTTTGAAGTAACACTCGAAAAACAGCCGTAGTTCAAAAAATGTCATGTTAATTAAAGAGTATTTGTTTCTCTACAACCTGCTAATCCAGTGCAATAGCACCCCCTGCTTCCCCAGTAGATAAGCTGCTGTAAACAGCCAGTTCCTATTTTGATGGAAACCACTACAGTTTGTCTAAATAGTAAACATTGCTACATCAATGCTTTAATTAAAGACACAGAAATCAAATCTCTACTTAAAAAAACTGAGCAAACTTTGAATCATACAAAGTAAAATAGTAAAGGGGACTTTCACCCAAAAACTGTTATGTAATGAAGGCAAAGGAAATACTTAGCAACTGAACTTTGGTTTAAAAGTTATTTGTAAATGTAAGTGCATATAAAAGCAGTAAAGATTACATTGTATTGCCTGAACACCATGTACAATTTATAATATAGGATATATTTATATAGGAAAAGGTTTTTATATAAAGTATGTGAAACATCAGCTCCACATGTAAATATCAGCACATCATTTCAGACGTATAACCCTTAATTAACAAGCCTTTAATAGCAATTGATGAATTTGCCAGTGTGTATCAAATCTGCCAGTGTGTATATTTGAACTAAAATGTTTACTAGTAGCCTCAAATTCCAGTTAATACAAAAATATAAAACACTCTGTACTGATATTTTAAAGTCCTTTCTCCCCCAAATTCAAATTAAATGCAAAAAAAATGATTTCTCACTATCATTGTCATGATTTAAAAGGTGAAGTGCACAGAATACGACTAGGAGAGGTTTATGTTTTTATTCCTTGTGTTCTAAGTTTTTTGCAAGCTATTTTAAGCTAGAAATCTTAGGCTGGGGCCAGATAATATAAACATAAAATCTTACCTTGATGGAAAGTCAAATTCCCCATTTGTTTATTATATTGAATGACATGAAAAGTTCAGTCGTGGTCATTAAGCGGCTCAGAATGCTCAAGAAGCCAGTGTCTCTGATATGAATAAATGTGTTGTCTTCTTATACAGAACATCTGAACATTCTGCTATACTTTATCCAGTGGTTGAGTGGAAAACAATTTGGGAGTCAGCCAAAACAGGGAAAAAAACAACACCCACATTTTCCCACAATGACTCTTAAAGGGAAAATATTCTCTGTTTTAAATAGGGATTATCATTAGCTCAAATTCTGCATCAGCAGCAAAAGAGATCCCATTCAAGCATATACATAAATCTATGCAGATGTTCTAAGCACAAAAAAGCAGTGACCTTATGTTACTAAAGTAAATATAAACAAGAGTAAATTCTACTTAAAAGCAAGGTTTATTCTTTGTTTAGCATGTGTAACATCACTGTTAAAGCCATTTTAAGACTTCACTTGGATAATTTGCATTTGCCCAATAGTTGGCCAGGGGCTGACTTGTTAAAAGTTGTTATAGATTGTACGATTCTGATTAACCTCTGACGATTTGGGGATTTTCCATTTCATATAATGATTGATCTACAAGCCAGCTTTATAAATCTTAATCAATATCAATATTTAAAGAATTTTTAAAAGGGACAAACAATGGGTTAAAAAATGAGTATGTGCCATTGCATTATACCCCTCTAATTAAAGAAAGAATGTGCTATTAAATATTGCATTTTGAGCTGCTTTAATGAAGATTTCTGTAAAAAACCCTACCAGTCCCGCCCGTCTGTTCCTCTTCCTGCTGGTTGGTTTCCCAGGCTGTGCAGGGGAGCTGGCAGCTCTCATTCCTTTGGACTGTAGGATAGGAACCAATCAACAGATAGACTGACCTAACAGGGAACTGCATACAGGTAAAGGATCTATTATCCAGTATGCTTGGGACCTGGGGTTTTCTGGATAAGGAATCTTTCCATAATTTGGATTATAATTTCTTAAGTCTGCTAAAAAAAAACTTTTCAACATAAAATAAACCCAACAGGATTGTTTTGCCACCAATAAGGATTTATGCAGCGTAGTTACCATCAAGTACAAGGTACTGTTTTATTTGCTTGAAATGGAAAGATGGCATTCCATCGCGAGTCTTTTTCGGCGATTTGCGCGAAATCGCGCCGCCGCGTCTGCCATCCCGCCGGCGACTTACATGTTCGCCGGTGGGATGGCAGGGGTAGGCAACTCGGGGAGATTAGTCGCCCGCGAACAGGGAGTTAATCGCGGGCGACTAATCTCCCCCGTGTGCCAGAGCCCTTATGGGTAACGGGTTTCAGTATGGATAGCGGGGCCCATAGAACTGTTGTGTAAAATACACAATATAAAATTAACATTTCAAAAACCTCAATATAAACATCTATGTTAGATAGATATTCTAATTAAATTTATAGTAGTTATAGATCTGCAAAACAAACAATTTCCCATTAGAATATTTTGTGTTGACCCAAACATGTGTGGGACCCATAGGGTTAAGCTCCCTATGGCTTTAAACCCTACCTCTTCACATATCTATACTGTTATTGGGCAAAGCCTTTGTACTTAGTTACAGTTTAGGGCTCTGGCACACGGGGGAGATTAGTCGCCCGCGACAAAACTCCCTGTTCGCGGGTGACTAATCTCCCCGAGTTGCCATGACTCACGAGTCTTTTTCGGCGATTTGTGCGAAATCGCGCCGCCACGTCTGCCATCCCGGTGGGATGGCAGGGGAAGGCAACTCGGGGAGATTAGTCGCCCGCGAACAGGGAGTTTTGTCGCGGGCGACTAATCTCCCCCGTGTGCCAGAGCCCTTAAATCACTATTACCTATTGATCTAGTTAGGTTGACCACTCCCCTTGCAGACTGTTATAGTGTCTAGCAAGGAGGTGTGGCCTCCTCTTTGGTTTTATAAATATAACATCAAGCACTCCGGACTGTAAATATAACATCAAGCATCAATGTTATATTTATAAAACCTTGGTGTATTCTCCCTTCAGATGCGGGTTCGGGGCCTGAGCACCCGGACCATCATTGGACCTTGGTGAGCATATGGTTTTCTTTTGAATGAGACGCAGCTTATGTTATTCATTCTGTGTATTGGGAGTGATAGACTCGGGGTTTCCACACCCGGGTCTCAACTTTTCACGGTATATAACTAATTTAATCTAAATAACTAACTAATTGAGTTATTTTCGCTGTGGTTGTGCATGAGCGGCTGCCTATTGATTCTATTACTTATTTTGTAATTATTGATTAAGCTACCGGCACCTGTTTTATGCCGTTCTTTTTCTTGAGGGTTTTTGGCCTCCTCTTTGGCTGCCTCTGCTTCTCAGGTGAAGGACCACTGAGCCTGGGAGCAGAACATAGGCCCCAGAAGCAATTTCTCCCTCTGGAGAAGTCGGGGACAGGGCCCCGTGAACGAGATCTAGTAAGCACAGCAGGTCTGTTATAGCACAGGAAAGTGACATAGTTGGCACCTAGTAAGAAAGGGAAGTTTAATAGCCCCAACAAAGGAGAGTTAGTTCTGGGAGTATTTCTCCTATCCGGTCAGTGTAGGACCACGGAGTAGAGATAGTGACAGGTTAGAATAAAACCCTGATCCCTATTCACCCGGAGGACTCATATACTAGAGGTTATCAACCTGAAGGGTCTGATATCTACCCAGACTACCTCCACAGGGGCATTGATCTGAAAGGTGTATTTTCCCTGCCCAGACTCTACCAAGAGGTGGGATAAAATGGTGTACACCCTCTCTTCTTCCTCAGAGTGTACTATCAATTAACATCTACTTCTGCCTGTCTGTGAGTATTTGATAACCCTGCTTACCAACTGTGTCTTGGACAATAAACTTGTATTATAGTTCAACTGAAGAACCTTTCTGGCGTCCATTTACTACACCTGCACTACACAGCTACAGTGCATGGTAGTTTAACTACACCCTTAGCTCCGGTCAGGTATCTTCCACCTAAGCGAAGGCCTATCCTAAGAAAGAGAGTTGCATGTAACCCATTCTCCCACATAACTACTAGCCTGGTTTTATCATTCTATAGCCAAACAAGTGTTACACATGCAAATAGGCTTCCTGCATCAGAGGTTTCTGTCTCTATCTCCTCCCCTTGCTCCAGGGAAAACCCTATCAATGATCTAAAAGGACACTGTAGCTAATCCATTTTATAATTCTATACAATGTTTGCATATTGCTGAATGTTTATCATTATTTGCTATGCCATTAATATGTTTCTTTACCCTTTTGGACATCCCAAGTTTTGTTTGTTACCTTGTAATGAGCCACAAACACCAACCATATATGTGGTTTTACAGGTATCATGATATCTCAACAACGACGAAACGAAACAACAACGAAACATTTGTAAAGCACTTTTCTCCCGTGGGACCCAAAGCACATAAGCTTGTCTCAGATCGGTACATATCTATGTGTGCAGAGGAAAAGTTATGTGGACATAAATGCCAGATTAAACAGGTGGCTTTTCAGTTTTCATTTAAACGTGTCCAGGGTTGGATCTGTCTTGATCCCGTTTGGCAAGGCATTCCAGAGGGTAGGGGCAGCATGACAGAAAGCTCTGGATCCAAAGGTTTTCAGTTGAACTCTGGGGGTGGTCAGATTATTGGATCCATTTGATCTAAGATTGTGGGAGGTGTGACGTAGTTGCAACAAGTCCTTCAGGTATCCAGGGCCGAGGCCATGTAGGGATTTGAATGTTAGCATGCCAATTTTGAAAAGCATTCTCCATTTTATGGGTAGCCAGTGTAGTGAGCGAAGGATTGGTGTTATGTGGCAATGGCGGGGTTGGCTTGTTAGCAATCTTGCAGCAGCATTCTGTACTAGCTGCAGGTGGTGTAGGTCTTTATTTGGAACGCCTGCATAGAGGGCATTGCAATAGTCCAGTCGTGATGAAGGTGTAAACTAGGGTTGGAAGAACCTCAGAAGGAATGAGGTGTTTAATTTTTGCAATATTCCTTAGGTGAAAGAAGGAATGTTTCACCGCAGCTGAAATTTGGCTCCTGAAGTTTAATTCCCCATCAATTAGTAACCCCAAGCTGTGCACAGTGTTGCAGCTAGCAAGATCTGAGTTCCCTAACCTCAGTGGCGTTGACTGTGTCTGGAGCTGCTTTGCTGTTAGGCGCTGGCCACCAATGACAAGAACTTCAGTCTTGTCAGCATTTAGTTTGAGCCAGTTTTCGTTCATCCACTCCTGAAGTTCAGCTAGGCATGTGTTCTCATATTATATACCCTCATAACAATGATTAACTATACTGCATGGTTTTTATAAACATCATGGAACTCCAAGGTGACTTTAAATATCCATTCATAAAATTCATTGAGTCATGTGATAGACATTTCAACACTAAGCAACGATTATAACCAATTACATCACAATGTACCCTTTATAAGGAAATAATTTACAGGATATTCATGTCTTGTGTATTATATCCTTATAAAGGTGCTAGCAGTTAATCACAGCTTACAAGGGCATATTTAACATGGCCCAATGAAATGTCATTATCATTCAAACAAATGCAACCTTAGTTGTAAAATATCTACATTAAAGTACTCAGTCTGTGGTCCTGAGCAAATATAGACATGAAGCTTCTTGGTGACTTCTAATATCTTTTTTTTACAGGAGGACAATATATTCATGGCAATATGAATATGTGGATGCTTTATAAATGCATGTTAATAATAACAATAATAATAATAATAATTACTGTTCTTATTATTCCATATAATGGCAAATTTGTCACATGGCTCATTAAAAGTTGCCATAAGAAATAAAAGTTGTCATATGAAATAACATACGCTCTGACTTTAATTTCCAAGACTTGTATAAACACAAGATCAATTACCCAATATCTGATTCAGTAGCTCTTAGCAAAATAATTTATGAGCTTCAAAACAGTTGATCATGTTTGTGTTTGTGAGTTGGCCAGAAAAAGGCAAAAGCAATCCAGCTTCTGTCAACTCCAGTTAGCTTTAAAATTTGAAAAATCCTTCCTGTAACTTGGAAGAGAACGCTAAAAATATTGTGTGGGGAAGCAGTACAGATGAAGCGCTGGGCATCCCAAAAGGTGTCTGGTTACAACCAGTTGCAATATCACAAGATAACTATTTTAGTTACCCCAAACTGCAATGAAAAGGTCACCACTAGATGCTCCTAAAAAAACAGAGAATGAAAGGAAGGTATGGGAGTACAAATTAATGAAAACTTTCAACTCTCTGGAGAAGGGACTGAACCTGGGCCTTGGATTTATGGCAAACTATATAGATTAAGAACTGCCTGCACCCAGCCAGAAATACAAACATCTGGAGAGACACTGGACTGATTAATCACATGGAATTCCATTTACTTCACACTTCAGTAACTTACCCTAATTTATTTCAAGTCACTTTAGATCCACATTATCCTGTACCTTATCTATTTGTCCCTTGCAGGCCCCGTTTATATGACTTTGTTAACACCTTCCACACAGATAGATATTCCTTTTTTCTGGTTATTTGATCTATGAGCTGAATGTTGTGTATATATATATATATATATACAACATTATATATACAGTAGCACCACAGTTTCATTGTAATCAGCTTGAAAAAGGAACTAAAATGTTCTGAAAGCTTGCTATGATTATCTTAGGTATCACCTTTACGGCTGTGGTACACGGGGAGATTAGTCGCCCATGACAAATCTCCCTTGAAGCGGGCGACTAATCACCCCGATATGACATCCCACCGGCGAGAATGTAAATCGCCAGTGGGATGGCATATGCGGTGCCGCGTATGCCATCCCACTGGCGATTTACATTCTCGCCGGTGGGATGTCATATCAGGGAGATTAGCCGTGAAAAGGGAGATTACCCTGTAAACATAGATGCTCCTAGTGAGATTAGTCACTCAGTACACATTGTAAAACCCAAGACAGGCACATTTGTGAATGTGCTTGCTGGAATGCCTTAGATCTTCTTCAGTGTATGTATGTATGTATGTATATCTTTATTTATAAAGCGCTACGCTATGTTATTTGGGCCAGGCAGTTATATCTTGATATTAGGGTTACCACTTAGATTGTAAGCTCTACGGGGCAGGGACTTCCTTCCTACTGTGTCTCATACCACATGGCTCTTACTCCCTGTGTATTTATACTTATTTATTGTATTTATTATAACACTTGTCCTCCCTGTGTGTAATTTTGTATATTGTTAGATTGTACAGAGCTGCGTACCCTTGTGGCGCTTTATAAATAAAGTTATACCTACATACATGCAGTGCCCAGAAACATCCCAGTGTGTAATTACCCACAGCAGAGACTAGTGCTCTATTTGCTTTTACCAGGGGGTCATCTTAAAGTGGACCTGTCACCCAGACATAAAAAGCTGTATAATAAAAGTCCTTTTCAAATTAAACATGACACCCAAATTCATTTTTATATTAACACATCCAAACCCATTGTAAAGGAATTTAAAAATCCCAGCTGTCAATCATATATTGGTTGCCCCACCTCTATGCTTTAGGCATAGAGGCGGGGCAGACAATAACTTTAGCTTTCCGTTCAGCACTACGTAGATCTCACTTTCCCCTCCCTCCTCATCATCTAATTGTGTAGCCAGTGCATGGGCATGGCAATAAGGCCCCCCATTCTGGCACATAAACAAGATTTTGGCATGATACAAAGCTTGCCTTCATAACAGTGTCCACAAAATGGTGCCTGCCTGCTTGCTTTGATTGAGTAATTCCAATACGGAAGGAAACAAGATTTATATTATTTATATAGAGTAAGTAAAGTTTATTTTGCTCAACTAACAATAAGAAAATAATTTGGAGTTATTTCTTAGGGTGACAGGTCCCCTTTAATCACTCTTAGCGCTTCCCACATTCCAGAAAAAAGAACATAAAGATAAGGCAGAACGTTCACGTTACTTTCCAGGCACCACCTGCTGTCTGAAAACAGAATAACAGCCCAAGAAGGCTTTTTTTCCCCCTGACACAGCAGAGACATGGCACAAGATAACAAAGGCTATCCTGTTTGTAACTAGTTAAGTTTTGGGTTATAACTTATAACTCTTCCACCCAGCGCTTCATCTGTACCTTAAAAATAATTTAAAAATAAAATAAGATAAAATATGAAACATTATTTGTCATGTAATAGTTGTGGTAATAGCTTAAGACCTAATCAGTTAGTAAAACTTCTTTCTATTGTAAGAAAATTATATTGTTAAATCACAGAATTACCCAAATATAGGCTGTTCCTTTAATATGAGAGCACAAATAGTGCCCTTGCCTTGAGGGAAAGGGATAGAGGGGATGAGAGGAAGAAAAAAAAGGTATGAAAAGAGGGGACAGAAAAATATGAAATTGAGAAGGGAAAGAGGGGGGTTCCGGTATATACCGGTAGTCCTGAGATGTAGGGGGTTCTTACTACAACCCTTTATATTTTTCTGTATAATTCTGAAATACTCAAGTCAACCAGAGAGCTTTGAATTTGGTGAACAGCTCTAGAGTATTTGTATAACTCTTCCACTATATTGAGACTGGTACTGACATGGCAATGATAGGTACTGGCTTGTATTCTTGGAGGTTTGTTTGGGATGATCTATGGAGCCTATATCAACCAATAAGCTCTGGCAGGCAAATGGCTTGTTATAATTGCATTTATTACATTTTATTATTAACATTTTTTTTATGCATTTTGCCAAAGCTGTCCTATATTTCTTGCACTGTTTCGTTCTTGCTGGGTGTTTTCTGCCTGTGTCTCATCTTGAAGGTACTATGAAGAAGCAACAGATTAAATTCAGCTTAAAGAACATTCTTATTTTTTATTATATCAGAGCATTCACATTATGCCCATTTTTAAAGGCTTTGAGTGCAAATAAAATGACAGTGTGTCTGTGCAGCTCTATAGGCAGGTCCAAGGATAAACTTAATTATGAGCAACTGTTGGGGACGTTTGCAATATGGAATGAGGGATAATTACAGTTATATATAGTGAAAGATTTTTAATGAAGTTACACAGTATTTAATAAAATCATAAAGGCTGTATAGTAAGGATATAGTGGACCAAAAGACTTTGGAACTACTTAAGAATATGTTAAACATCTACCACATGTGCCTTTTTTCATGGCACCATAGGCAGTGGCAGGCCCTTAGTAGGAAGGCATAAGAGTAACATATCACACTCAGGTAAAAATATCATTTTATATTAAAAAAGTGAAAAAATCTAGTGTAAAAAAGGGGTACCCTGGAAATGATGCAGTTGCGTCCCACCACCTGACTATGTGAAGTGCACTGAAATCAATGCGGGAATAAAAAGCCAGAAGTGGTGTATTTAGTAAAAATGCACAGCTTATGTCGGTTTTCTAACTATGCTAAGTTTTTGCACACCACTTTTACTTGAGGCTAAGCAGTCCCACACCAGTAATGACAGTAATTGACAGTAAAGCTTACTACACTGCCATTGGTCAATATGACCATACACCTATAAACACTTTAGTCTAAAGTCAAATGCCAGATATGCATCTTCAGGACCCTATGGTATGACAGGAGCACCCATCCTTCACTGGCTTTATGATGTGAGTCTAAAGGCTATATAACATAGGATGCTTTGATTGTGTTTACTATCTGTACGTACAGTATATAGGCTTTAATCACAAGCAGTCCATACAGCATTGTACTCATAATTTCCATCATATCAACCCATGAGCTATGTGTTATAGTGTGAGCTTATAATGCATGAGTGCCCAAAACGCCGATTGGAATCTACTCATTAGCTAGTGGGCAGTAGATTGGCTACTAACAGCTCTGCTATATCACCCTACTCGGTACCTCCACTTATTCGGATTTGTAAGAAAAAGTATCTCTCACTGTAATGCAAGTGGTAGATTCTAAAGTGGTGCCATGGCTATACTCCATGTGGGTAATCTGGGCACCACTGATTCTCAATGGTGTACAGAGAGGGAATATTTATTCTTACAAAAGTCAGGAAGCCATTTTTAATATGCCTTTCATTTATACACATTAGTTAATATTGGGCTGGGGGGGTACATCTTTGCTAGGTTCCTATACCTTCCAATGCATTCATTTTGAGTTTACTTACTTTATAGCAGAATTTTAATTACTAAAGTTTGATGTCTAAACTTCCGGTAATACCAGTTCCTATTCCTAAGGTAGACTGAGAAAGAAAAACAAAAATGTTAGTGCCCGCAGAGCAACATTTTATTTACAATTAGTTATTGTTAGGTCATTATTATTGTATGGGGGGGGGGAAAGTGAACCAAAATATGACCTTTCACCAATGTGTTCAAGGACTGGTGCTGGGAGTTGAGCATTAGAATGAAGAGCTGTGCATGGGAATGACAGTGCTAGGAAGGGATTTGTGGGGTATAACAAGAAGGTATCTGATTCCAAAAATTTGCAGAAGAATTGCATTGTAACAAATAAACACCATAGATTATAAAGTATAATACACCCCATACTTTCTGCACATGAAAAAAAAATCAAATTTGCATTGAGGGAAAAGCAATGTTAATAAGTTTGGCCCTGAGATTACTTTACCTCTCCTCATTCTCTGTGCTCTGAACCTCTTTTTAGACCTTTGGATCTTTCTATTCCTTGTTTGTCCTCTATGCAAACACTGATAGGAAGGAACTGAAAAGAAATCTGTTTCACCACAAGGATGTATATGTAATATACAACATGAAATATGCAACTTGTAATATGCATGGAACCAGCAGGTCCTGCAGTAGAAGGTGAGCAGTAAATGTTACCTACTAATTGGTTCCTATAGGTTACTGAACCTGAGCAAATTGTATTTGAACTTAGTAGATCTGTAAACTAATAATGATCTGACTGGTAAAACTACTCAACTACATACTACTATATATTAGAGCAGTGCTGTCCAACTGGCGGCCCGCGACCCCCCTCTGTGTGGCCCCTCACCTGTCTGGCTGCTTTGATGGCTTACTCTTGTGTAAGCTTTAAATGGTATCAGTACTGTGATTAACTGCCCCCACCTGCATGGTTCTCACCTCAGATTCAGGCTGTAATCAGGCTGTATTGTTTAAATATGTAATCCCCTGTGTTGTTCACACCTTTTAATCCCTACATTGTTCCCCCCCTGGAGTGTTCACACCTCAGGCTCAGGCTGTAATCACCCACATTGTTGCCCTGTTCACACCTCAGGAGCAGTAGAAACCCACAAATAATCCCTGCATACTACCAAAAGAACATATACTGAGGTGGTACTGCAATTAAAAAGTTTTTTAATATATAGTTATTGTGCAGACTGTAGGAGCAGTGCCAGCATTGTGTCACTGTAGGCATACACACAGGCAGCATAAGGCAAGCAAAGTATGGCACACACAGGCAGGGTAGGGAAGGCAGAGTATGGCACACACAGGCAGAGTAGGGCAGGCAGAGTATGGCACACACAGGCAGAGTAGGGCAGGCAGAGTATGGCACACACAGGCCAAGTTTGGCACAAACCAGCCAAGAATGGCACACACAGTGAAAGTATGGCACACGCAGGCAGGGTAGGAAAGGCAGAGTATGGCACACACAGGCCAAGTATGGCACAAACCAGCCAAGAATGGCACACACAGTGAAAGTATGGCAGGCAGGCAGGGTAGGGCAGGCAGAGTATTGCACACACAGGCAGGGTAGGGAAGGCAGAGTATGGCACACACACAGGCAGGGTATTGCAGGGTATGGCAGGTTTTTGCTGTACTACAACCATTAATATGGGTATGGTCATGTGATAACATGGGTGTGGTTTCAAGTGGGTGCAGTTTCAAAAAGGGGAGTGGTCAAAACTGGCTTCCATTATCGGCCCTCCACCACGTAGGTCGGAAAAATTCCGGCCCTCGGTACAACAGAAGTTGGACAGCACTGTATTAGAGTACTCATTATGTTCCATACCTAGTCTATAGATTCCATTGTAGTCAAAGGCCCAATCTTTCTTTCTTCCCAGACTGCTAGGTTTACGCAACATTCTGGAAAACTGAAAGCTCAAAAATCAAAAAAATGCATTTTTACAAATTTCAAAAGCAGAAAACAATGAACTCAGTTAAGATTAAAATAAAAAGAAAATGCCAGCTGTAGCCATGTTCTCAAAGCTTTACTTAATATTTGTCCCCTGTGTGTGTGTAATTTCAAGAGAGTAGATTCAGAATTTCTCAGCTCTACATGAATTGCAGCAGGTCTCTGTGCTCTGTTTTGGAACATAAAAGACCTGCGGCTTTCCCCATAAATACAGTGATGGAATGGGGAGGCACATAGGCACCCCTAATTCTGCCATCTAACTTGCAGTCATTCAGACACAGCACAGTTAAAAGTGCACTCTGCATGAGCTTGAGGTACAAGTCTTATAATCCTTATGCTCTTGCCCTTCTGCCTGGGGATATAGTTACAGAGCTGTAAACCAACCCAATGTCATGAGAGAGATAATGATCCACTCCAGGCCTTGAGACCTTATTTCATGTTATCATGTAGCGTGAAATGGAATTCAGGCCTTAAAAAAAGCCAGGACTGGATCATTATCTCCATCATGACATGGAGTTGGTTGACAACTCTGTAGTAATGACCCCAATATCCAAAATAACAAAGTAACTAGCAAAATGCATTCCTCACAACATTTGAAAATTAGAAAGAGGGGCATATCTAATTGAACCACACACAGCTTTTATCCACACCCCACATATACCATGACCTAATAAAAACCATATATATCCCCTGTTCAGACATGTTTATAGATCACTGCAGAAATGGCCAATGAGCACTCTATTAACCTCACACATGCCAGTAAAAGTGTTGCAGAAATGGCTAATAAGTACTCTGTTAAGCCCACCCATGCCAGTACAAGTGCTGCAGAAATGGCCAATAAGTACAGTTAGATTGCTGTAGAAATGGATAGACTGAAAGCATTTCCTACAAGCAGAATGCCATAAACTTTTGCACCCACCCTGCTTGTCTCTCTATGCCTCCCTTTCCTTAGCTGAAACCAATGTGAAAAATGTAAATTCTAGGGGTTGGTACTGTGTCTGTCCCAAAAAACTGGGACAGTTGAAGGGTATGAAAATGTACTGATATTTCTAAGAATATTAGAAGTTACTACTAAGTCACAAAAAGCACAAAGCCACAGTCCTGCAAAGTTTACATTTTTATATTAAGATGTATATACAGTGACTTCCACTAGGTTAAAACCTTACTTTACACAAGGCATAAAAACAGTAAAATATATGCTTATGAATGGGGCCTGGTAATGCTATCAGATTTAATTGTTGTTTCATGATATAGTTTGTGTCATGTGGCTCATCAGAACTTGTGTATTTTGATATGTACTTCTTGCAAAAATATGATGATATCAGTAGTTACAAAGAAACCTCCATTATTAATGAATACCTTTATGATTAGGAAATCACTCACCTTCTTCTTGAAAATCCAGCGCTTTCAGACTGAGAGGAAGAGCTTGTTTTGCAAACAGCAAGTTTTTGATGTGCTAACCAACTCCAACCAACAGACGTTTTCCTTCAATTCCGCATGATGTCATCAACTGATCCCCTACCAACCAGGTGATCAATTTACTGCACATCATTGGCTAATAGAACAGTGAATGTTGTGAAATTCATATTTGAGTCCAGCTCAATGCACTTATACCCCAAGTGTTAACTTCCCTGACTTGGTAATTTTCCCTGATAATGGTAGATGGGAGACAAGTTTATATTGCAAATCTACAGATTGCTATGGGTTTATCCTGAATATGAGTTGTCACCATAAGAGGTGGCTGAATATTGTTCTCTATTCCCTGTTCAATAGGACATAAAGAGGTAAGAAGGACTCTGAAAAATAGTGTCAGGTGTGAGGAAGAAGGCTATGACACAAAGTTGATTAGATAAGCTAAAAGGAGAATAAAAATAGAAATAAAACTGAAAAACGTACATCATAATGAGGAAAAGATATTTACAAAAACATAGTTACATAGTTAGTTACATAGTTACATAGGGTTGAAAAAAGACCATTGTCCATCAAGTTCAACCCATCCGAGTAAACCCAGCACACAACCTATACTAACCAATCTATACACTCACATACATAAACTATATACATACAACCAGTAATACTAACTGTAGATATTAGTATCACAATAGCCCTGGATATTCTGCTTGTTCAAAAACTCATCCAGGCCCCTCTTAAAGGCATTAACAGAGTCTGCTATTACCACATCACTAGGAAGGGCATTCCACAGCCTCACTGCCCTCACCGTGAAAAACCACCTACGCTGCTTCAAATGGAAGCTCCGTTCCTCTAATCTATAGGGGTGACCTCTGGTGCGCTGATTGTTTTTATGGGAAAAAAGAACATCCCCCAACTGCCTATAATCCCCTCTAATGTACTTGTACAGAGTAATCATGTCCCCTCGCAAGCGCCTCTTTTCCAGAGAAAACAACCCCAACCTCGACAGTCTCACCTCATAGCTTAAATCTTCCATCCCCTTTATCAGTTTAGTTGCACGTCTCTGCACTCTCTCCAGCTCATTAATATCCTTCTTAAGGACTGGAGCCCAAAACTGCACTGCATACTCAAGGTGAGGCCTTACCAGGGACCTATAAAGCGGCAAAAATATTCTCATCCCTTGAGTCAATGCCCTTTTTTATACAAGACAGCACTTTATTTGCTTTAGTAGCCACAGAATGACACTGCCTGGAATTAGACAACTTGTGATCTACAAAAACCCCTAGACCCTTCTCCATTAAGGATACCCCCAACACACTACCATTCAGTAGATAGTTCGCGTTTATATTATTCCTACCAAAGTGCATAACTTTGCACTTGTCAACATTGAACCTCATTTTCCAGTTTGCTGCCCAGTTTTCCAATTTTGTCAAATCGCTCTGCAAAGCAGCAGCATCCTGCATGGAACTTATAGTTTTGCACAATTTAGTGTCATCAGCAAAAATAGAAACAGTACTGTCTATGCCCACCTCCAGGTCATTAATAAACAAGTTAAAAAGCAAAGGACCAAGGACTGACCCCTGCGGTACTCCACTAACCACACTGGCCCAATTAGAAAATGTTCCATTTACAACCACTCTTTGTACTCTATCCTTCAGCCAGTTCTCTATCCAATTACAAATATTATGTTCTAGGCCAATATTCCTCAATTTGATCATTAACCTTCTGTGAGGTACTGTATCAAACGCTTTAGCAAAATCTAAGTAGATGACATCAACTGCCATTCCAGCATCAACGTTCCTGCTCACCTCCTCATAAAAGGCAACTAAATTAGTCTGGCAAGATCTGTTACGCATAAAACCATGCTGGCACAAACTAATAGTATTGTGAACTGCAATGTATTCAACTATCCTATCCCTTATTACCCCTTCCAGAAGCTTTCCTACTACTGATGTCAGACTAACAGGCCTATAGTTTTCAGGCTGAGAATGAGATCCCTTTTTAAATAACGGCACCACATTAGCAATCCGCCAGTCTCTCGGCACCATGCCAAACCTCAACGAATCCTGAAAAATTATGTGAAGAGGCTTGGCAATCACAGCGCTCAGCTCATTTAATACCCTGGGATGAATCCCATCCGGTCCTGGACCTTTGTTTACCTTTACATGTTCAAGTCTCTTTTGAATTTCCTCCCGAGTGACCCACGCGTCAGTAGCTAAATTACTAGCACTGGGTAAATTAAAAGGGAAGCCTTCATTATCTGGCTCCTCAGATGTATAGACAGATGAAAAATAAGAGTTCAAAATTTCTGGTTTTTCCCCATTCTCATCAACCAACGTACCCCCCCGTGATAATAAAGTTCCCACCCCTTCTTGCTTCATTTTTTTACTATTCACATAATTAAAAAATAATTTTGGATTCTTTTTACTCCTAGCTGCAATATCCCTTTCCATCTCTATTTTAGCTTGCCTGATAGCTTTTTTGCATGCTTTATTTGCTTCCTTGTACCTGATGAAAGTTTCCGCTGTCCCAGCTAACTTGAATGCTTTAAAAGCACGTTTTTTATTACCAACCTCAACCTTAACTCTTTTATTCAGCCATGAAGGTTTTGCTTTGCGATGCCTCTCCTTGCTTACAAGGGGAATATACTGTTGTGTATACTTGCAAAGCAATGTTTTAAAGATGTTCCATTTTCCTTCTGTGTCTAACCCCATGAAAAGCCTTTCCCAGTTGACACATTGCAGAGATGCCCTTATACTGGCAAAGTCTGCACGTCTAAAATTGAGCGTTTTAGTTACTCCCTTATAGAGCTGTCTCTGTAGCATTATCTCAAAGGAGAACATCTTAGGGATAATCATACAATTTTTTTATAAAAAGCCACAGACATTAAAAGGGATGCTAGTGCCAAGTAGTCTTTCAACAGGAGCCTAGGAGCACCAAAGAACAACTTTTCTGCAATAAATATAATAAGTGTTAAGTATCAAACAAACAGGAAAGGATAATAACTACAGTATATTGACCCTAACTAGTGGGATCTGAAGCACAGCCATGTTACTAGCTGATTGGATTTATGGACTTGTTTTGCTCTTGGAGCTTACGATTATGTTCTACATACTTTACATAATCAAAGAGATTCTAGGACAGGACATTATTCTGTGTCAAATGTTTGCATAATTGATTATCTCCCTAATAAAGATACTTAATGTGAATACATGCAATTAGTTTCTTATAAGTTAATCAGAATCCTTTGCACTACAGAAGAGTACACAAATATTCATCAATTAGGACATGCCATGAACAATGCAGGCTTTTACCACATGTAGCCCTGCAGCTATTGGCTGTGAATTGACTTGGAAATACATTTGCAGTCTATCAGGAGACCCCAAACAGCTGCTGACAGGGACAATTTTGTCAGACTGGAGCCAGCAAGTCAGCTGCCGGGTGGGAGTGCCGCCCCATTAGTTTCATGCCTAACTTCCCACCTTACTCAGTTTATTGGTAACAAGTGGGATTCCAAGGCCCAGACAGTGTGAAGGTTAAAATTAACCCTTACAGCACACAATAGGGACTCCGGACAGCCTGCAGCACAGGGAGGAGGGCAGTGACAGGGCAAGGAGGAACAGGAAGTGACGCGGTAGTGGGGGGAGAGGAGACTTGGGTGCAGCGCACTAAGGGCTCTGGCACACGGGGGAGATAAGTCGCCCGCGAACAGGGAGTTAATCGCGGGCGACTAATCTCCCCCGTGTGCCAGAGCCCTAAAGAGGCATCACCATTTTGAAAAAGAAGTGGAGCAGCATCCCTCTCACCTGCCCTATAGGAGAGGTTATAATAATGTCATGTGGGGACTCACTTGGGTCCAAAAATTTTTGTTGTCACAGCGGGCAGTGGAATGCTTGCCCGGGGGGCCTATGGCCATATATTGTTACGGCTGAATAGCCGACTGGTGCTGATGCAGGCTCTTGTCGGGCATGAGTCCCGCAAGAGGGGTGACAAGTTGGTTGCCTGGTTCTCACTTGCCCATCTGCCCCCTACGGGGTTGGGTGGCCAGCATGCCAGGTAGCCCAGGAAGGAGTATAGCAGTGGTGGTTTGGGCAAGCATTCCTTGGATATGTTCAGGGGCGCTTCTGCCATTAGGCGAGTTGAGAAACTCAATAACAAAATAGAGTATGATCACACTTTTTTGTGAATGTAAACTCTTACCCACAGTGACGGTGGGTCCGGGTGCTCATGCCCCAGACCATTCAGCAAAGGGAGCCATCACAGGAAATCAAATAGGAAGATGGGCAGGCACTCCGAATTGTTTGTTGCAAAAGTTGAGAAACTCGCCTCAGGCGGCAGAAGCGCCCCAGTTACCAGGGGCGGCAAAAAGCCGCTCCTGGTAACTTTAAGAGCCGAATTTCCGGTTTTTAAACCGGAAATTCGGCTCTTCTAGTGCAGAGAGCGCAATTGCGCTCTCTGCACTAGCGATCTCACCGCCCCCGGACCCTCAGGCGGCGATATGTCCAGAATCGCCCCTGGATATGTTAAAGTTAAAACAAGTTAATGTTAATAAAAATTTATTTTAATCTGTAATTAAAGCTGTGACCTTCTCTATCCCAAAACCTGGATGTCTTTATTGTGTCTCGGGGGGAAAGGGTTCCAGAAATGGAGATAAACGAGGTAAATGTAAGGGTAAGTTGGTGGTACACACAAAAAAGGGATCAGCAAAGGAAGGAAAATTAGACAGCTATTGATAAAATTATTCTGGAACAAAGGTGCCATAGTGTTTTTAACAGTAAAGGCAGAACCAGTGATATTAGTGATGCCAGTGCTTATGCCAATGATGTCTAGACGAGCCACATGCCACCCAATGCCACCTCCTTTAACCTATCATCATAGTAATGTAAAGTAGCATGTTGTTTATTATAGAGGCTAGAAGGACAATTAATGGTATGATGTACCTTAATTCAGGCAGTCTGAATAGATGAATACAGTTAAATATATTCACATACATACTTGCATATTGACAGGCCTACCTAGGAATCCCTTCAGGTCATTAAGGTTTTATATTCTGTGGATTCTGAGATTCATACATTTCTTGTACTTTCTTCATTCAATCCTTGGTGATGCCGATGTCTTGAAGTTGCAAATGTTTTAAAAAGTTTGCTAGGAACATTGTATCGTTGTGCAAATTTTCTCCATTAATTAAAGGTACTTGTATCCAAAGCTGCTTCAGTAGTTGTGCTTGGTGCCAATGCCCAGTAGCACATTTTGAGAATGTTTATCTATTTATGCAGGGGAGCCTTTGTGGGTTTCCTCAGTGGTACAAATCAGTTGATGCAGTACACATGCTCCTAAGGAATAGGAGCACAGACATTATTTTGACGGTTTTCTGTGCAATTGTGTCTGATGGACACATTTTAATGCATCGGCCGCAATTCTATCAGGGAAATTACCCCTAGTGACTGCAGTGTTGCTGAATCTCCCCCTAAGGATGCATGCATGTAGCCTGGATATGTAAAAATGCCAACCCTGCTTAAAAAAGTGGTGATGCCCAAGTGGCATCCTTCTACCCCATACATATTTGCAAAAGTTCAGTTTTTACTATTTATGACATACTGTATGCTGGTTTTTTCCCATTTAACAATCAGGGCTTTTTAAGGAAATTAAGACAATTCACATAGGCTTTCCATTGACAGAGCACGAATCGAAAGTAAAATGTGGCACGCAACACAGCTGCTGAATGGATCGCTTGTAAATTTTAGTACAGGCCGTAAGGGATTAGGCACTGTAGGGGTGGATATTGGAAACAGTTGCCAGTTCAGTGAATATTTCTGAGATTCCATCATTCTTTGTTGTGACTACATTCTTTCACTGAGGGAGGAAGATGAAGCATTTGGAATGTGGTTGATCAATTCTTACAAACAAAGATTTACAATTATTTATAAAATTCAAACATATGTAGAAAATAGTAGAAAAAATTATCTATTTATGTACATTTACCTGTATATGTTCTAAAGGCATGGAGTCTGACTTTTAACAATGTGATTTTTTGCACCAGAATCAGTACCTTGTGCACGTATACCGACGCTGTGCCTGTCAGGGCACTTACAGCAAAGAGTGTATTGGAGTGCAACATTTGCAATGTTTTTCCTCTGCATGCATTTCTATGCAGGTCAAGAAACAGCTTTGTGTGCCCTTAGCCTAAGACAGGACTGTGTAATTGTGAGCAGAGGACTGGTACAGTGGTTTATGAAACCCAAGATGGCAAATTCAAACACCTTTAAAGAAAGGGAACCATGTTCGAGATTCACAATAAGCCATCGCATTTTAAGTGTACTAAGCAGCCCCACACAGGCCCAATAACTGTCCAGTGACTGTCTATAGCATCTTATAACAGCCCCGGGCATGTCCCCCATGTGCTTACTTTTTAAGTATTGCATGAGTCAAGGAGGGCTCAAGTGCTAGTGCAGAAGAGCCGAAATTCTGATTTAAAAATAGGAATTTTGGATCTTAAAGTTACCCGGAGTGGCTTTTGGCTTCCCTTGGTAATATGGGGGGAGCTGTCCCCTGAGGCGGGTTTTTCAACTCACCTCATGGCAGCAGCACCCTGTAGTCACCATCAATTGCATCTTACTTCAGCCCCTCTGGCATGTAAGGCTGATGGCAGACGAGGCGTAAGGCAGATATTTTCGGCAAGTGGAAAAGCGCTTGCTGAAAATACCGCCTTACGCCTCCTACATGTGCCTGCACCCGAATGAATGAGATATGCTCAGGTGCAGGCACTTGTAGCCGAAATACGCATAAAAACGCGAGAGAAGTCTTGCGTTTTTATGTGCTTTTCCGCTTGCCGAAAATATCCGCACTACGCCTCGTCTGCCATCAGCCTAACAGAATCCACAGATTGCCAGTCTGGGCCTGGGGAGCTCCAATACAGGTGTAATTTATAAAACAGTCCCTTTTATCCCATTAAATTGAAATCCAGTGAAATGAAGACTCATCACTGCTTCCACAAGGAGGGAGATTTTAAAAACTGTCCAATTTAAAGAGTGTTCTGAGCTCTAGGGCCTTGTTCAGCATGTGCGTGTCTGTGCCCCCAGCATGGCTGCTGTTGGGGACTGCCATAATAGGTAGTTGGGGGGTGCAAATATTGTGTAGCGCTATTGTTTACCCCCAATGTTTTAATGGCAGAACTCATTATTAGCAATAGGTGCCATTTAACTATGAAGATGAGTTGCAATTGTCTCCCCTGGGGTGAGCTTTGTAAATGTCCCAAGAGGGTGTCCAGCTTAAAGCTGCCGGTTACAAAGCTGATGAGAACAAGTTTTCAATAGGTTTTATTTTTGTGTTTTGAATTCCTCATCATTTTGTTTTGTATCTCCCCCGACTGGCATTTATACTGGTTGCTAGGGTAACACTGACTTAGCATCCAGATGTTGACCAGTTTTGGTAAATAAAAATGTGCTTTTAAGGAATTTAAATTGAACAGCTCAAAACAACTGAAAGTTTTATCAGGTACATGGTGGCCAATAAACATGCAAAAAGCTACCAGAAAAGCTAAAATAGAATGGAAAGGAGTATTGCAGCAAGGAGTAAAATTAATCTAAAAAATTTTGTCATCTATTGGAAACTGCTGTGATGTTAATTTGATGCAGAATTACACTGTGCTTTTATCTCACTAATTATGCCATGTCCCTGTCAGGACCTGGTACCCCTACAGATATTAGGAGGGCATGCTGCTTTGCCTTTAAAAGACCAACTGCAAATTGTCACAGCAGCAGAGTAGAAAATGAGCTCTGTATAAACAAACCCTAAAGGTGTCCATACACGCACCAATATTATCATACAAAATTTCGTCTTGTACAATATTTGATGCTTGTTTGGTGGGAGGCAAGGCCACCAATATCAGCAAAGGCGATTGGGCTAGACAGAAAATTTTTATCAGGTGCCTTTGAGAAAATACATGTCTTGTACATATGGCAATATATAAAGATCTGCACTGGGTAGGGTACCTGAGAAATGCCCTTGGGATTTGTGCAGAAAAGTTGCATGAACATCTTGCTGGGCTGCTATTGGCAGTGCTATTTGATTATAACATGGAAGTCTGCAACAGGTAAGTCAACAAGCAGGAAACTGAGTAGGCAGTCAAGCCAGAAAGGGGTTAACAGAGTTAACGCGTAGGGAGACAGCTAGCCAGGAAACAGTTAATAGTAGGGAACTAGATCAAGGTTGCTTTAATGTAAGCATGGTCCAAGGACAATCTGGTGAAAGAAGAATCAAAGTGTGAAAAAACTAACCAAGGTTGAGTGCCAAAATTCTGTCTTTCGAGGTGAGGTACCAGAAGGGGGGAAACGAGGTCAGGATCTGATGAAATTGACAGTTTTCAAGTCGATGGAGAAGACCAAAAACTTAAGGTAAATTTTACACTGTAGAGACTAACAATAACTGCATCCACATTACAGACAGCAAAGAAGATAAAGATTTAGGGAAAGATCCCAAGTCCCAGGATGGGTTGGTTTGCTCCTCACAAGCAGTTGACTTTGAGGGCATGAACCAAGCTTGGTAATCATTGACCAAGGTGGCAAAAATCTTGCTTAGTCTTATAGCTATTAACTTAGGTTTCTACATGCACTGTTAATAGCGAAATAGATTAATACATAGATGGGAGCCCAACTTAGGGGAAGCACTGTATACCTTTTCAAGCACTGAATCAATCAGTGATATCACTGATATCTATTCAGTGTATCTTTAATATATTTATATATACCGACTGTCTAAGCCTTTTGGCAATGGGCCCCAAACTGAAGTACTCCCTGCCCATCCCATGGCAGCCCTGCCCATTGGGCTTAACCATTGTTCAACTCCCAGGATCCTCTGGCTTCTAATAAAATGTTGCTGTACAGCCAAACGTGCTCTGTATAGGTGGAAGTAGACCTGTTATTCAAAGCACAGCAATAAATAAATCAGTAAATACGTGGCTAAATAAAAACGCCATATATTGGGTAACCTGGCCAACTTTGGAGGCTGACACTGCTTAAAAAAAATGGGGCTACAGTATAAGCACAATGGCCCTGAATGCATGGCCAGGCCCCTAATCTATCCAAGTCACTTGCTTTGTACGCACATGATCTGCCCAAGCTTCACCTGCTGCAAGCCCTGACAACATGACCCATTAATCACACAGAGGAAGTGATCACACTAAAAGTGGCCATACATGGGAAGATTTTTGCCCTTCTATAGGGCCCTCCAATGGGCCTCTCTGACCAATATTTGTCTAAAAATCAGGCAGTTATCAATCAGGCAGGCTTGATTTATCTGTTGAAACAAGGACTGCAATGGTTCATAGATGTGGTCCTCACTCCAATTTTTCATATCCTCTTCAATCGCCCACCCAGGGTGGGCATATTTGGGGGAAAATTTGCTCATTTGGTGACCTTGCCAAATGAGAAAATCCTACTGTGTGCGGCCACCTTAAGGAATTACATACAGTTATAGGTAGTGGGTACTGCTACCATATATTACATACATTTTTAACATATACTTTTATATATTCGAATTGAGCTCTGTGAATCATTTTGTAATTTACACGTTTTTATTGTATTAATAGGCTAGTTAACTTATTTTATGTTACACCTCTAGATGGCACTAGAGAGCCTCTTTGAAAAAGAGACAATTCAATTCCACTTACAGGCCACTAGATTGTGCTGGAGAGCAGACGCTGAGCCTCTGTGAGGAAGCAAGTACATTACACGTTAGACTGCTTACCAAGGTGTTAACCATATAGAGATTTATTTGTTTCTTTGAAATAAACGATGACTTTCTCTTTTGCAATTCATTGGTGGCTGTGTGCTTTGCTTCGCTGATTCATACACTTCTGTAACCTGTGCATTTCAGAACATTTTGACCTAGTAAGGCATCCGTAGAGGGAGCATGTGACCCGCTGCGGGGAAGTCAGCCTGTGCAGAGTAGCAGGGAGACGCTGAGCAGGTGGAAAGCGCGGATTGCAACTGTGCGACTGACGTTTATGGATCCATTGTGAGTAGTTATATACGAGGGGAGGGGCAATATCTTATTTACTACACGTAATTGGTTTCTTTTTATCTTTTGAGGTGAGACCATACAGGGGCACTTCCATAGACAGAACTGTTGTTTGGTATACAAGTGTATTAACCCATATATTAACCCAGCAAGCCTACAAGGCATTCTACATTCAGTAGTGCTTACAGAAATACTCCTGTGTGCATACAGTCAGACTAGATAAGCAGTGTGACCTGCCATGCAATGTATGCACCCAAGGGCCAGATACTGCTCCATTGCAGTCTGCTTGTACTGGAAACTGCAGCGCATCCCCCATGGGTACAGTGTTAGTACAGAGCCCAGGGGCAGGCCTCAGGCAGCAGCACTGCCCCACAAGTTACCATGGGGGGAGAAAAGCAGCGCCTGCTAACTTAAACTAAAACTGACACTTAAAAACTACTCTTCAAAATCTGAATGTGCATTAAAAGTTCCCTTTAGGTCATGTTGATCATTTTTCCACTGAAAGGGCTGCTTTATAAGTAATTGTTACTTGAAGTTCCTAAACCTGATTGTTTTGCCAACCAGACAGCCTGTCAGTTATAGCTTCTAATGCTAAGGGACTCCTGCTGCACAAATATGGCAGCCCCCTCATAGAGGAACATGGGGGATCAGATAATATAAAGGCATTGGGCATGGCAAAATTATAAATAGCATGCAAATACAATGTTATGATAGATGTAAAAAAAGGTTTAATTGTTGGTGTCAGTATCAATTTAAAGAGTCAAATTTCCAGTTATTAAAGGAAAAGGAAAGGCTAAGTAAGTTGAGGGTGCCAAAAAAGTTAGGCACCCCCAAGTGACTTTAATCGCTTACCTTTTACTCCGGGCTGGTGCCCCTGTTAGGAGAGAACAGCACCAGCCCGGGGTAGCTGCAGCGAGCATCTTCTCTTCCTTTGCGCGCTTGTGCATGTGCAGTAGAGTGAAAAGCCGAACTTTAATGAAAAAAAGTATGCTTTTTCACTCTACTGCGCATGTGCCGGCCCAGGGATTCCGAAGACAGAAGAAATACGGAAGAAGAAATACTTGCTGCAGCTACCCCGGGCTGGTGCTGTTTTCTCCTAACAAGGGTACCAGCCCGGGGTACAAGATAAGCGATTAAAGTCACTTGGGGGTGCCTAACATTTTGCCTTTCCTTCTCCTTTAAACCAAAATTCTAGTGCAGAAAACATGGGTATGTTATCTGCACTGGCGATGCAGCCCCCCCTCAACCTGCTCTAATGCTAAATTTCTGAGCACGGCGGGTGGGGTGGGGCATCGGGATGGGTTAATTGCCCTTTTTATAATGAGAAGAGGGGTGAGGAAGTTAAGTAAAAAATTAATTTATTGCTTTATAATGGCAAAAAATGCCATTGCTATGTGCTGTCATTTTAACTCTCTAACCATGGGGAGAGAAGCAACTTAGAGCTGCCTTAGAGAAAAGCATGATATTGGCAGGGTACAACTGCTGCCAAAGTAATTTGAAAAGACTGAAAGCAAATCCAAATTGCAAAAGTTTTCAGTAGATCCCCTTTAAAGGAGAAGGAAAGTCACTTGGGGGTGCCAAAATGTTAGGCACCCCCAAGTGACTTTAATCGCTTACCTTGTACCCTGGGCTGGTGCCTCTGTTAAGAGAGAACAGCACCAGCCCGGGGTAGCTGCGAGCACTTCCTTCTTCCGCATTGGCGCGCATGCACTTTAACAATATGCCCAGGGATTTTGCCGCAGAAGAAAAGCGGAAGAAGGAAGCGCTCGCTACAGCTACCCCAGGCTGGTGCAGTTCTCTCCTAACAAGGGCACCAGCCCGGGGTACAAGGTAAGCGATTAAAGTCACTTGGGGGCGCCTAACATTTTGGCACCCCCAGGTGACTTAGCCTTTCCCTCTCCTTTAATCTTCCAAATGATTACGTGTATTTTTCCTAAATAATTCTACAAAGCTACAGGAAATACCAGTGATTTATGCATAAAAATGCATTCCAGTACATACACAATCTAATATATACTTTATAGTAAATCCATTTTTTTTAGCCAAAGTGTTTTTAGGATTTATTTTACTTATTTCTTTATTTTTATAGAGTCTATGGTTTAAAGAATTGAAGGTGATTTGGGAACCCTGATCCTCAGAAATGAGTGGCTCCAAGCCTGACATCCTCTGGGCACCTCATCATGTGGACAGATTTGTTGTATGTGATTCTGAGCTCAACCTTTACCACATAGAATCTGCCGCAAGTCCCAGCTCTGAATTAAAAGCAGGATCCCTGCGGCTGTCTGAAGAGACCACAGCCACTTTACTGGCTATAAATTCTGACACTCCTTACATGAAATGTGTAGCCTGGTATCCCAAGTATGACCCAGAATGTCTTTTGGCTGTCGGTCAGGCCAATGGAAGAGTTGTGCTAACAAGTCTGGGCCAGGACCACAATTCTAAATGTAAAGACTTGATTGGAAAGGAGTTTGTCCCCAAACATGCACGTCAGTGTAACACGTTGGCTTGGAACCCCCTTGACAGTAATTGGCTTGCAGCTGGGTTAGACAAACACCGGGCTGACTTCTCAGTATTGATCTGGGACATAAGCAGCAAGTATACTCCAGAGGTAGCAGTTCCTACGGAGAAAGTCCGTCTTGCACCCGGTGATAGTGAAACATGTTCAGTGGTTACCAAACCACTTTATGAATTAGGACAGAATGATGCTTCCCTCTCTCTTTGTTGGCTTCCGAGAGACCAGAAACTGCTTTTGGCTGGGATGCATCGTAACTTGGCAATATTTGATTTGAGGAATACAAATCAGAAAATTTTTGTAAATACTAAAGCTGTCCAAGGGGTGACAGTGGACCCGCATTTCCATGACAGAGTAGCTTCATTTTTTGAAGGTCAAGTCGCCATTTGGGATCTTCGAAAATTTGAAAAACCAGTGTTAACGTTAACAGAGCAACCAAAACCCCTAACCAAAGTAGCCTGGTGCCCAACTAGAACTGGACTGCTGGCTACTCTGACTAGAGACAGTAATATTATCAGACTGTATGACATGCAGCACACTCCCACACCCATTGGGGACGAAACAGAGCCTACCATCATTGAAAGGAGTGTCCAGCCTTGTGATAACTATATTGCATCTTTTGCTTGGCACCCTACAAGCCAAAACCGAATGGTGGTCGTTACTCCTAACAGGTCAATGTCAGATTTTACTGTGTTTGAGAGGATCTCTTTGGCTTGGAGCCCCACAACTTCACTGATGTGGGCTTGCAGCAGGCAGCTGTATGAATGTACAGAGGAAGGGAAATGCAGCTCTTCATTAGATCGAGATATAGCCACTAAAATGAGACTCAGAGCTTTATCACGATATGGACTCGACACAGAGCAGGTCTGGAGAAATCATCTGTTGGCAGGAAATGATGATCCTCAGTTGAAATCCTTGTGGTACACTTTACACTATATCCTTTTTTAGTTCTGTAATATTAATTACTAGTTGTTATTTAGACCATCTGATTTTGTAGGGCCACAGAACTGATGACTGGGGTCACAAGTGGCAGTGAGGGTCATCAGCACTAGAATGTTGAGTGCAAGTCGCTTACTGATCTAATATCTGGCATCCTCAAACTATGGGCCGCAGGCCGGATATGGCCCCCAAGGTAATTTACCCGGCCCCCACTCTGATCTGATGCGAGGACGTAGGGGAACCCGGAGGACACAGGGGGGAGCGGGAGCATGCGGGGGGGGGGAGCCGGAGGATCAGAGGATGTGGGGGGGGGGAGCCAGAGGACGCGGGGGGGAGCCGGAGGAAGCAGGGGAGAGTAGGAGGACGCAGCCGGGAGGGGGCCATAGTATGAGGACACGGGGGGAGGAATTAAGTCCCCCCCCAACAGTCTGAGGGACCATGAACTGGCCCCCTGCTTAAAAAGTTTGAGGACCCCTGCTCTAAATAGTCAGCAGCAATGGGCATGCTCAGTTCTAGATACCTTAAATAATCTGCCCAGTATTTGCATCACTACTTACTGTTTTCATGCTTACAATTCCTATATACATCAACACTTATGAAGCAGTATGCAGAAGATATTGACCAAAAAACTTCAGGAAACAAAGGGTTATTGGTGTATGCTGGAATCAAAGCAATCACAAAGTCATCAATGGGTAAGGTCAATTATGAATACTTTGGTTTTTATAACCTACGTGCCTGGAACACTGACCAAAGCTGGACTTGTTATTAAGTGGGTGGCATAAATCTAAAGTTTAATTTCCCAAAGAAAGTGTAGTGACTGATACGTTTGCAGCTCCTGTACAAGCACACACAGAATGAATTAATATTCCTGTTTATGCACTAATTATTAAGTTCAGTGCTGATGCAGATGTCTTAAAAATACATTGAACAAAACATTGTACCGCTTACCTAGTTTACAACTTATAAGGAATGTAAATACTTTACAAACAGATATAAGATCAAGGCAAATATAAGTATTTCTTTTCTGCTAAAGCTGGCAGTATTGTTAATCCTCTCCATTGGCACTTTGACAAAGTTGACATGGGGGATTGTGATTGGTGGACCCTGTTTTCATAGTAAAGACTAGAGACAGAAGGGAGGGACAGAGTAAGGCACATTCATAATGCAGACAAGGGAAGTATGTCCATAGCTCACTATTTTTATACAGCTTTTCTTCTTTTTACTGTTTAATAAATTATATTTTCAAGGGATAGTTGTGTAAAGGGAAACTAGTGCAGATGCATTCCAATTAAAGTTTTATTGTGCCCAAGGCATTATCGGTAGTTAACAAGACAAATATTAACCAGATATCTGTTCTATAAAGGGACAACTGAAAGTTTCAGGCACAGCTGGACCGGCTCTGATAGACAAGCAGATATTGTGCACTTTTCCAGTGAGGAAAGATGTCTTGCCCTACAACTTTGTGGCTGGAGGACAAAGGGTGCTGATGCCGACATGGGGCATTTTCTGAACTCCTTGGAGCAGGAAGGAGAGTGGGAGAGAGCAGCTGCTATAGCCCTGTTTAATAGAGACATTCGGCGTGCCATACAGATCTTAAATAAGGGAGCATCCACTGGGAAAGGTATGTGGCTGTTTGCCAACCCTTATGGCTAAAGGCAAGTGGGCATTTTGATCTTGGATTGCTTCCCATCGACATCATTGGAAACTGCCATTAGTCATAATACATGATGATCATTTTTGGTCAATAATTGTGACCAGCAATACGTAGGCCTTTCCACCAGCGAGTCAAGTTATACACTCACCTAAAGGTTTATTAGGAACACCTGTTCAATTTCTCATTAATGCAATTATCTAATCAACCAATCACATGGCAGTTGCTTCAATGCAATTAGGGGTGTGGTCCTGGTCAAGACAATCTCCTGAACTCCAAACTGAATGTCAGAATGGGAAAGAAAGGTGATTTAAGCAATTTTGAGCGTACAACCATTTCTAGGGTTTACAAAGAATGGTGTGAAAAGGGAAAAACATCCAGTATGTGGCAGTCCTGTGGGCGAAATGCCTTGTTGATTCTAGAGGTCAGAGAAGGGTATTAGTATGGTGTTCCTAATAATCCTTTAGGTGAGTGTATCTTCTGGCTTAAGGTCCCCATACACGGGCCGACTATAGCTGCCGATTTCGGTCCCTTGGACCGATTCGGCAGCTAATCAGCCCGTGTATGGGCAGAACAGAGCGGCCTGGCCGACCGATATCTGGCCTAAAATTGGCCAGATCTCGATCGGCCAGGTTAGAAAATCCAGTCGGATCGGGGACCGCATCGGCTCGTTGATGCGGTCCCCGAACCGACTGCCCCATAACTACAAATGTAATCCGATCGTTTCGCCCCAGGGCCAAACGATCGGATTATTTTTTTTTTAAGTTTCTTGCTACCCGATATCGCCCACCCGTAGGTGGGGATATTGGGTGAAGATCCGCTCGCTTGGCGACATCGCCAAGCGAGCGGGTCTTATAGTGTATGGGCACCTTTAAGAGGCCTTAAAATATTAAAACAGTAGAGAGTTTTTAATTGAGCTAGGGAACGGTTGATGGATGAAAGTCACTGTTAACTAACATTTTAACATAAGTGTGAGATATTGATCATTGAAGTTAACTCAGTTTTTGTAAATTGTAGGTAATCTAAACCTAAACGTTGTAGCAATGGCACTGTCAGGCTATACTGACGAGAAGAATTCCTTGTGGAGAGAAATGTGCAGCACTTTAAGGCTACAGCTTAACAACCCATATCTTTGTGTTATGTTTGCTTTTCTCACAAGTGAACCTGGTGTATATGACGGTGTTCTGGTAAGTGAACTGCAGTCTGTCTTTTAAAAATTTTCCTGTTTAGGCATGGGATCTGTTATCAGGAAACCCATTATCCCAAAAGCTTAGAGTTATGGGAAGGCAGTGTCTCATAGACTCTATTTTAATTAAATAATTGAAAAATGTAAAACATATTACCTTTCTTTCTGTAATAATATAACAGTACCATGTACTTGATCCCAACTAAGATATACTTAATCCATATCCAAACAATCCTATTGGGTTTATTTAATGTTAAAATAATTTTTTAATAGACAAAGCATGGTCATCCAAATTACAAAAAGATCCCTGGAAAACCCCAGGTCCAGAGCATTTTGGATAACAGGCCCCAAACCTGTATATATACCCTAGACATAGATTAGTACGTTCCATCGTTCCAGATATTTACATTTCACTCATTTTAGTTACACATGAAGTATTTAGCAAAGTAAACAACAGAAAAAACAGATTTGCTTCAGATCGAACTACTGTACCCTTAGATTTCCTTACTGAATTGTACCAATTAGAGAAGAGTTCTATTGCTGTCCATGAAAAGATTTTACCAGCCGCTTACTGGCCCAGGCATTTAAGTTACTTTTCATTTGCTTTGCTTATTATAAAACAATAATGTTACATTTATTTATCAATTTAAATGTATACCATTAAAGTCTTTATGTAGTGTTCTATGCATCTTCATCTTACAATTAGTAGTTAAAGCCCTTTTTTTTCTAGCAAGTCCTAGCCAGATTTAGTATCTGCTCTGTTTATATGGCATAAGCCTGCATGGCTGATCCTGTACTGTACGGTATGTGACCATTTGTAGTTACTTCCTGTCAAACAAACTAGTATGTTGTGGCACCCAGTCAGGATCTGCTCTGTGTGATGGTGCCGTGCTTGGCTGTTTTTTAAGGGACTTTCAATCAATCAGATTTGTGGGATTGGCATAAAAATGTACAATTTGGTCAAATATGTGGATGACTAAATTGCACAGATCCATATTTTCAGAGGGTTTTTCAGATAAAGGGTCTTTGAATTTTTGCCAAACATTTTACTAGATTCTTTTTTTCTTTTATTTTCACAGTATGAGAACAGCATGGCAGTGAGGGATCGTGTGGCGTTTGCATGTTTGTTCCTTAATGACGTTCAGGTAAAATATTTCAATTTTTTTGCTCAGCGTAAGGGTACAAAATGGCATAAAAAAGAAAGTTATGTTGCACCCAGTTTTCTGTAATCAGCTTACATGCACTTGAACTATACATTTAATGCAAGTTATACCTGACATTGAAATACAGTGGAGACTGAGCTTGGCACACAAGGCTTATTGCTATTGTTGTGTGCATAGCCTCAGTCAAGTGAAATGTATTCTGTGGGTGAGTTTATTGTTACTCTTATTTAAATATATGATTCTAATTATCCTTTTAGTTATGGATTATAGGGTTTCATTTATGGAGCCTGTTATTCTTGTGCATGTTATGCTATCTCTGTAATTGCTGCCTTTTTTGTTTGTCCTTATTTTGTTTCAATTAAACATTAAGCTGTCATTATTGTATGGGTTCAGCTTTATATAAAGCAACAATAATTCCATAGTAGATTAAAGTTGGGAAAGTATGATGGCACTAAAACAAAACTACAGAGATACTTATGTTGCCCATAGGTGGGTAGGCAACACATTGGGTGAGGTGATAGTTTTGGCCATATACACATCACCAAGCTGCTCACTTCATCAAGACAAGTGAGGGACCGTGTAAAGACAAAAAGTTTAAAAATATTTAACTGTTTGGTCCTTACTTTGGTTATGTGAGTGCTGCAACATTATTATTATGTGGTATATAAGGAATAATGTACCCCCCTATTTGTAAAATATAAGTCACCAAAGAGTTCTATGACCATATAAAGGCACAAGATTTCAGGCAGAATGCTTTATACAGGCTACCAGAGAGTAGCTTTTAAATGTATTTCATTGTTTTCAAGTTATGAATGTATATATTGTTGCCAATTTTTTTTTTTTTTTCAGTTAAGCAGATACATTGACAAGCTAACTAATGAAATGAAGGAAGCTGGAAACCTAGAAGGAATTTTACTAACTGGACTGACAAAAGATGGAGTTGACTTAATAGAAAGTTACGTTGATCGAACTGGAGATGTTCAGACAGCAAGCTACTGTATGCTGCAGGTAACTTTAGTTTTCCTTTTTACATTTCTTTCATGAAGTAATACAGTCAATAGGCATACCTTCTTCTGTCCAAGCAGTGACTGAAACTAAAGTAAAGTTGCTTGTTTTTTTTTTAAGGGATCTCCATCTGACGTCCTTAAAGATGAAAGAGTTCAGTACTGGATAGAGAGCTATAGGAATCTGCTTGATGCATGGAGATTTTGGCACAAGAGAGCCGAGTTTGATATTCATCGAAGTAAGCTTGACCCAAGCTCCAAGCCATTAGCACAGGTCAGATTTGCTTATTATTATTATTAAAGTGTTCTTGGAATTTGCCAAAAATAAGCATAGTGTGAACTGTTAAAAGATGCCATTCTTCATTCTTTTGTGCTGTTATATACTGATTATGCTATTTTAATGCCAAAGGAAGATGGTGTCTGTTTTATAAAATAGATTGTTGCAACCATCAGTGTTGGTGGGGTTATAAGGTGCAAAAAGCTCAAGACGCACAAAACTACCATGGTTAGTATTTTGTAATTGCCGTCATAATGCCTAATATTCCTGAAAACTTAGAAGCTGATTGTTAGTCTTTTATATTATTCACAACACTGAATAATATGTAGGCTCTGTAACATTTTCTTCAGTATGGAATAGTATTTTTGCAGTCAACATGGGGCATTGATTTTCTGCCCATAAATTAATTCATCTGTACCTTGTGAGTAGGCCCAGACTGCCAAGCTGTAGATTCTGGCAAATGCCAGAGGGGCTGCTGTGAGATGCCATAGACAGTTGGTCTGGTGGGGGGGGGGTGCTGTTTGGGGGTCTGTGTACTTGAAATGCCTAGGCCTATTTTGAATCCTAGTCCAGGCCTGATCAAGTGTGGGCAGCATGCAGTGTCTGAAGCCTTAAAGTTGAGTATATTTTTTCCCTTACTGGACACAGTAAGTCTGCCCCTGGGAATAAAGATATCATAGCTACATCCATAGCACAGAGCATCAACCAGTTGATTAAAAGTAAAAAAAAAAAGCTTTTAACTCTTTCCCCTTCACATCACTTGTTGCTAGAAAACACAGAATGATAAGAGGAAAAAACAATATAGAAATTACTGCACAGAATAAATGACTAATCAAGTAGTATACAAGCAGTATACAAAAAAATTACTTTATATAGCACATTTGATCCAGTCCATAATACACAGATCTGTCATTAATATATGGTGATACATAACTCACAATGTGTCACCTAAATCAGCACACAGGCTAACTAGGCAGGTGGGAGAATTCCCTCTCAGTCCTTTTGCTGTTTAAGGTCATTCTTTTTATATGCTGCTTTTCTTTAAAGGACGTAAAGGAAATAAAAGAAAACATAGTTCTAAACAACTTTCCAAAATAAATTTATTAAAAAAAATTTGTATTTTGGGTTGACATGCTCTTTAACTTTATTACTAATTACTAAATTTATGACTGTATCTAGGTAAATTTGAGCACCCTCCTTCAACACTATGTATAGATAAGAGGGAACTGTATAATCCTACTCTTTTAGCCCAAAGGTACCATAAACTGTCCATGTTCTGTTGTACAGAAATGCTTCTCCCTTCTTCTTTAAGCATGGGATGTTTCTTTGGAAAGGGCATTAACCGTTATAACATTGTGATTCTGTTTCTAATACCCCATATTGATGTTGCTTTTATTCTGATGTTAGGTGTTTGTGAGCTGCAATTTTTGTGGAAAGTCCATCTCCTACAGTTGTTCATCTGTACCTCACCAAGGCCGTGGATTCAGTCAGTATGGTGTCAGTGGGTCGCCAACTAAGTCTAAATTCACCAGCTGTCCTGGATGTCGCAAACCTCTTCCCCGCTGTGCACTTTGTCTCATAAACATGGGAAACCCTGTCTCTAGCAGCCCAGGTAACTAAGATTATTTCTATATATTCTAGCTATTAAGTATTTTCTGTTACTGATTGCAAAATGGTTTGAAAAGAGTTTTCTTACATGGGGAATTGCTTTCTATGTAGATGGCATGCAATCATATGCAGTCCATTTTTGCATCTCTAGACATGTCCTTGGATCTTTCATAGTTGGGTCTTTACAAATCCCATGATCAAGGGCTAAACATGCTCTTTAAATTAACGTATGTGTGCTTGTATGAGCTCAGTATCAATGCACATCAACAAACTATTCTTCTTCATGTAATCTGGTCTGATACAGTCTCAAAATACAGTCCTCTTGTGAGCAGTCCTAGCAAACAAATGACTGTGTACTTACATAATTGGAGATGCACAACAAAAAAAGATAATTTAAAAGCAGTAAGAAATAAAAACTATTTGTTCATTTTAGATGTTTTTTTTAAATGTAACTATAATACTTTAAAGAGAAGGGAAAGACTCCGTGCTGTAGGGTTTATTATGTAGATACAACTTTTTGACCCCCAATTCTATTCTTTGGAAAGGAGCATCAAAGTCTGATGAAAAGGTGGATCTCAGCAAGGAAAAGAAGGTGGCACAGTTTAACAACTGGTTCACGTGGTGTCACAACTGCCGACATGGTGGCCATGCAGGACATATGCTTAGCTGGTTTAAGTAAGTATACAAAGTCCGTCATGTATGATCTTGCTGACAGTAGGACAGATGTGAAGTGCTGGTGTCACAGGCAAACATATTGAAAAAATAAACAGGGCCCAGGAAGGATATAAGACTGGGCAGAATTACACCATGGGATAACTATGAGAAACTATAACTATAAGAAATGATAACAAAAGAAAATAGCAAACAGACTAATCTAAATCCAAACAGCAAATCTGAAGCTTGTAGGAAGCTGCCACTACATTTCTAAAACCTTCTTATAATCTACATACTTGGGCAGTTATATTCTTGCATATCACGTAGGAATGCTATCGTCAACATAAAGTTTGATGTTTGCACATTTTTAATAATGTAGATCCATTTTTGTAATACTTAATTTACTTACATTAAAAAAAATGGCATTTATATCATTGCTTAGGAGAGATTATGCAAGTGGTTTATCTTCCTTTTTTCTCTCAAAGCAGTACTGTAATGTTTTTGACTGTGATTTTATTTATACGTAATACAAATCTGATGCCACATTGGTTCAAGATCTGTAACATTCTTTATTTTGCTGCTGGGCTTTCATTTTAAAAATCGCTTGATGAAAGCAATTTTATTTATACACAACTGTCATATATACATTAATTCAGCTTTTCATTGATTAAAAAGTTATTTGTAAATGTAATTTCTGTTGAAAGCAGTGTCTGTCTCTTGCTATTTTCTTTACTGCTGGTCCTGATAACATTTAACATTGAAACAATGTAGCCTGCACCCAGAACCATTGCATCACCCAGGGTGCAGGAACATGAAGTAGATTCCAGTACTAAAATGCGCGAGTATGCATTTCCATGCCAAAATGCACTGGGGGAATGCAATGATTCCAGGTGCAGGCAAGGAAGAGGGCTGCTGCTAGCGTGGGGGCAGATTCTCAGCCTGTGTTTATCCGCAGGCCAAGAATCTGCCATGTGTGGCACTAGCCAGGAAGAAGGAAAAGGTTATTGCAGAATTATTGTTAGGCAATTGGGTTAAGCTAATGGTCCTCTTCCACAAGATATACACTGGCCCACAGTACTTTTCCTGTGAATGCAGTTGAAAAAGCTAAGCTCTGTACTATGATTATAATCATTCAAAAGGTGACACTAAACTTAAAAAAAGCTATATCTCATTAACAATAGTTACCTGTCCTGCAAAGCTTTCACCTGACATTTTAATATATTACAGAAAATTATAGACTAAATATACTAACAAGGTTACTCATAATGCTTTTAGTTTAATCAAGCAGAACTGCTCTGCATTAACTGTACAATATTGTTTATTTTAATTCAGCTAGAAATGAATACCATTGGGTTGGGTTGGGTGCAGGTTGAGTTTTTTTTCCTGACCATTGCAGCTACACTGTGGGCCTTCTATTATTATTTGTTTTCTATTGAAACCTATATTGGGTGTGACTGTTGTATTGAGTATGAGTCTGTATTTTGTAGATGTCACAGCGAGTGCCCAGTATCTGCGTGCTCGTGTAAGTGTATGCAGTTGGACACAACTGGAAATCTTGTCCCAGCAGAGAATGTTCAGGCGTAACATCTGCGCATCATTATGGTGGCTTCTACAGCTGGACTGGCCCCCGTCTCCAGTACAAGGCAGTCCCCTTGTGGTAATGTGAAGAATTTATCTGGATATACTGTGGGGAGATTCAGATGCTCTAGGGAACCCTTCAACTCTTTTATTATTCTGTAAAGCATTGGTACATCTAAGCTTGGTCTGTTTACAGGATTTATAATGGGAGAAGCAAAACAATCTGTGAATGTGACCATCCAGAGACATGTTGCATTCAGTGTGTGTCACTGTTTTTTCTATTGTCTATTAGTAGTTATATTACTAACCATCCCCAAATTCCAATTTTCCAGAGGACATTTAGCTAAATGGCTGCATCAAGTGCCTCCAATCAAAACAGCTTTTTTTGCTGCACAGTATTGATTTATTCCTTTGCAGGAATATATGTACAAATAAATCAGTGGTAATAAACCTGTGCCGTCTTCTACATTATTTATTTTATAAATGCTGTAAATGAAAATGTGCTGTTTTAATATACCTACAGAGTGAGTAACTGTGTATCGCTATTGTTACGAAGCCTCTGTCTGAGTTTTGGACAATATGTGCGCACACACAAACAATAAAGTGATATGGCTTATTTTGGCTGGTTATTGTTTTGCAAATATCTGATGTTACTTTACTAAGCATATAAGCGGCCTGGACAGCCACAGGCGATCCCTGCGAAATCCTTGAAGATGGTGGTATGATGCTTACAGAAGTACCCTGGACTGGTGTGATGGACAGCATTTTTCCCACAATGGGCATCCCAGCACATTTGGATTGACACACTTTTTTTTTTACATTTGGCTCATTTAACTCTTAATTCTAACAAGAAAAAGTTTGACTCTGTATGTGCTTTTGCTAACCAGCAATGGTGAAAATTTCCTTATATGGCTGTGCCAGAATTAGTGTGCAGCTTAGTTTCTACAGTGTTCCATTTGAAAAGCCCACATTTACCAATAGGTATGCATGTCACATAAATTAAGTTTATACCACTTGTAAATTAAGCAGGAATGTCCAACTGGCCAGCAAAGATGTTGTCATACCTGTTTTCTTCTAATAAAGGAGAAGGAAATGGTTAATCCATTTCAAATTAGAAGCTAAATTATTAGGCAACCCCAGTGATTAGAGTTAGCATGGCGCTCACTAGAACAGGGTTACTAAAACACTTGAAAAACCAGCAAGAAGGGCTGCACTAATTACAATTTCATTTTCAATGCAGCCATCGCAACACTGCAAGATACATTTTATTAGATGTGCCCCTGAAGCCACCTGGTAACTTTCACTAGAATAATATACTGTGCCAGTGCATTTTTCTTTTAGTAAAGAGGAGAGCCAGCCTTGGGTGTAAGATCTCCACCACATGGGCCCGAAACATCTCGTGTATGGCATAAAAATAAAAGCACTTTTTTTTTGCAGAAATTTTGCATTTTGTCTCGTGCTCCCCCCATATATATTTTTCGATTGGACATTGGCTGAGTGCTGCTCTATTGCTGGGGGTTTGATGCATGAGGTCTGGAAGGCTTGGCACAGAGGACCTATCTAATCACACATGGGCGTTTTGCCCTATGGCAGACCTCATCTGTACCAAACATTGCACTTGCACTTTGTACTCTGAATGAGTACAACCCAACAGGGAAGGATGGGCAGTATTTCGTACTGTGTTTACCTCTGTAGCATGTAGGATAGATCCACCGCAGGGGAAACTGCGTGTAAGAGCACTTAGCGATTATAAATATATATTTATATATACACATTGCTGCGTTAGATTGAAGTAAATACATTGATTAGCAAGTGGGTAAATTTATAGCCTCACTGGGTGCCTCAAACAGCTGCTTTCAGGCCCAAAAATGTTCCTAGCTGCTGTGAGCAGAAAGTCAGCAGCTGCACTCAAGTGTCTGTTCTACTACTTTACTGCCTGCTTGTGGGAAATGGCTTATATATGTATAGCAGATTCCTCATATGCAAATTCCTTGCAGGAACCAGAGTTGCGTCCGCTGCTGCACACAAGTACGATTATTTTATTTAAACAGATTTTGATTACCCATAGCTAAAGTGACTAACAGGCAACTGGGTGTAAGGACTAGCAAGTCCATGGTTGTGGATGAAATCTAAAATGCAAGTCTCATCACAAAATTCTACTTTGCATTGCACAATTTCATGTAATAAGATGTGCTAGCAAAAAAAAAAAAACCATGAAGGAAAAGATATTTATCGATTAGTTCCTGCAATTTTCAGAGCAGTTAAATTGTTTTCCTACCCAGATCATCTGTTTTTCTAAACAAAAGACCAAGTAAAATCTAGGCAAAAAAATAGGAAGTCAAAAATCTTTAGCACTGTATGCACTTCTTGTTGGTTTCTGCACATTTATACAGTTAACTATTTATTTCAAACTTAGCAAGCAGCATCAAAGCTGCATATTCACATGGTGCAAATGTCCAATGTAGTTTCTGTGACCCTGAAATTAGTTTTTCCCCCAATTTATGAGCCATTTCCATGCACATTTGTTCTGGTGTAGCAATCAGTGATTTTCTTTCATTTATACTACTGCTGCTGCTCAGGCACATAAAAGCTAAATGTTGGTAAATGCCATGTGCTTTAAGCTATTTTGCCCACTATTAATAAACCTTTTAAATTGAAGGGCAAATAAGCCTGAAACAGGGTGCTGAATACTTTGTGTATGTGCCCTGGGAAGTACAGTCAAAACGTATTAAGATATGCTGGGGAGGGTAACACTGGAAAGCTCTTCATTTGTCCTTGCATGTACACTAGATAAAGAATTATATTTATGGCCTAAAGAATTTCTTCTTTACCTATGAAAAAAATACTACCTAGAAAAATATCTGCTCAAGGAGCCACATTTATTTTTTTTAAAAATACATGCGCTTCTCCAAGAAAATACAATGTTAAAAAAACCTATAGTAACAAGTTCATTACCACTGAGTAAGAACAATTACCAAAAGCTTATGATGCCAGCTATGAAAACAACACCATAAAAACAGCAGAAATTAGATGAAAATAAATAATTGATCTCAATCAGATATTTACAGTGATTTCCCAAGATTTTAAGCACTACCTAGTCTCCTCATGAACTAACCATTTATGGACCTTACCAAAAACAGCATGTATGCTCGATAATGTTACACTTAAGGGGATATCAATGTACTAAAGCTTACAAAGTTCAAAGTTCCATTTTCTTCATAGATGAAGTGTTCATGCAGAAACCTGCACTTTAGCTTTTGGTGAAAGAAAAGTCTTTTTAATCAGTCATGTATTTGACTACGGAGTTTGTCGAATTCCACTTCATTCACTTGCACTTTGCCCAAAGGGATAGTACTGAGGAAATTCATGGATTATTTTTAGTGCTTCATCATAGAGGGCCAGATCTAAAAGAAATGCAGATTACACAGTCAGTAAAACACACTAATGCATTTTGAATACCATATAATGTCATCTTAAGAGGCTGTGCTCTCTCCACCACATATAAACTGTATAACTTGCACTTACAAGCGCAATTCACCCTAGGTCATTTGTACTAGAACTACAGAGATTCCCTGTTAGCTGAAGTTGAACTTCATGGGTTGAATTTGCCTGCTATTGCCATTGTTTAACTCCTTTAAGTGCTACTCATCATAGAATTGAATTTCTGGGTTCCATTTCCAAAGGTGAAACAATTGTGCTTACTCCATTTTGGTTCTCCCCACAAAAAAAGAAAAGAAATGTCTAGGCAGGGAAAAAAAAAAAAAAAAGTGTGCAGGGGTAGGGGGTGGAACTGGTTTTCCCACCACACTCGCTGTAGTGCAGTGATCCCCAGTGGCTCATGAGCAAAATTTACTTCACCAACTCCTTGAAAGTTGCTCCCAGGGGCCTCAAAGCTTAGAGGCACATTTAAGTTGCATAAAACCCCAAAGTAATGCCAAACAGAAACTTCTGTAGGCTGTAAAGGCCACATAGGGGCTACCAAATTTCCAATCAATTAAAAGGGAACCCCTGGGATCTTGTTGCTCCCCAACAATGTTTCCATTTAAATGTGGCTCACATGTATAAAAGGTTAGGGACCCCTGCTGTAATAGAATAGTTTTTTTGCAGAAGCGGATAGGACTCTACACATCTACAAATATAGCACACAGTCCTACTGGCTTCTATGAAGTTTTTTTTTTTATTACAAGTAAATTGCAAATGGGAGAGCAGCAGGGCAGCTGTTTAATTATCAGGCAAATCGCCTTGCAAAAATGCCCCAGAGAGAATCCTGCTACCCTCCCAGTTTCTCTAATACAGTTCTTATACCTATTTACCAGATGTAAAGTTCAGTACGGGTGTACAGTACAGTGCACAAGGTGAAGAGAAGACCTGCAGCAGGGGGCTGAAATGGGTGCTGCAATGAACTGCTGATGTCCATGGGAAGCACTGTGCATTACAGAAACGTGAATTCTACTATTTTAGAGGTGCCACACTGCCAATCTTACCTGTCCTACCCAGGGAATCCTAGCGTAGAAAAGACAAGTTAGGTGGCAGCACAGCAATGTTAGAGAGAGATCTCCAAGACTTTTCTTTAATAGCGACAAATAGCTTTTTACTTACCAAAAGTGCTTACATCTTCCCGAAATGGGACATAAGATACTCCCATAATTGTTGCCTTTGGTGTAACTTTTCCAATCACTTCTATGATTCCAGAAATTTCCTCTTCCAGCTGCAACATAAGGAAAAATAGTGTGAATTGTTTCTTAATTTTAACAACCAAGGGGAGAAAGTGTCACAAACTAGTAATATGCTCCTATTTACTAGACATGCTCAACAAAATATATTTAGAATCTTTTACATTTCTATGAAGAAAAATTATGTCCACAATATAACCTTTGTTCTTGCAAAAAAAAAAAAAAAAACTGTAAAAGCACTGTATTTTGTGTCAATCTGAGGAACCAATCCATAATTTCTAGAGACCCCCGGAGTGGGTGTCAGTGTTCATTTTCTGGAACAATGCTTGTTTGCAATTGTCTAGGTACTGCTTTTTTTTTTTTTTTTTTTAATTACAGGTGAACTAGGAATACTAAGTGAACATAACTTCTGTAGCATACCCAAATTAGTGAGTTAACAGCAAGTATACAAAGAGTACACTAAAATGTCTCATTATGAATTTTTAAATAGCGAGCTAATTCTGTAAAAATAATTGCCTGCAGGCACCTATAACTATACTGTACAGTGTGCCCATTAACAACCTTGCCCCATTGTTAGGGTAATAAATGAAGCACATTTTGGACCAGCTCAAGCAACACCAGTTGAACACATGTAAGGAATACCCAGGACTGACTGACAGACTATGTATTGAATACCTAAGTACTCCGAAACAGTGCTGACCACTAACTTCAGCAGCACTGATCTACATTCCATGATTTACTGCATCTAAAGGGTAAATGACTTATTTGCGTACAAAATGTCCTCGCTCATTCACACTGCTATACATACCGGTTCATTAAGCTCAACTGTAGCATTTTTTCCTGCACCATCTGATACAACAATGGATGTCCCAGTTGGGTGAACCTGTGTAAATATCAAGAAATAACAAAAGCATCAAAACAAGAATACTTTATGGTTATCTTGTAAGAGAATAACCTTGGACACTAAAGTTCCATATATTGACTTACTAAAAAATAACAGGGAACCTTTGGTGCTTTAAAGAAACACAGGATTTCTTGTCTTCTTTTGTGTACTTCAGTATCAGACTTCCTGCTCTTAGAAAAATGCTTCAGGGCACAGGCAGTAGTCTGCTCATTTTGCTCCTCTCTCCCTCCCATCAGAATATGATCCCCCTCCCATCTGCGTAATATGAGCTATCAGCAGCAGGACGCTACTGAGACCAAGCTAAAATGGCAGCTGCTATCTTAAACAGAGGGAGCCTCTAGGGCTGTTTACTCAGGTATGGTATAGCTTTCTGCAGAATAAATATTTTTTATAACTTGCACTATTGTGACTAATCTATTGGCAATCAAATGGCAATCTCCTTTAAAGGGATAGTTCATTCACCATGAAGTTACATCAAAATGAAAGTGTTTTAAAGTAATGGAAATATAATGTACTGTTGCCCTGCATTGGTAAAAGTTTTGTGTTTGCTTCAGGAACCCTACGATAGTTTATATAACTAAGCTGCTGTGTAGCCATGGGGGCAGCCATTCAAGCTGGAAAAAAGGAGAAAAGGCACAGGTTACATAGCAGATAACAGATAAGACACCATTGTATTCTACAGGGTTTATCTGTTAGCTGCTATATAACCTGTGCCTTTTCTTCTTTTGAATGGCTACACACCAGGGTTTATATAAACTCTAGTAATGTTTCTGAAGCAAACACAAAACTTTTACCAGTGCAGGGCAGCAGTACATTATAGTTTAATTTCTTTAAAATATATACATTTTTTGGTGTTAACTATAGAGAAAACAGACCCTGTGAAGCAGACCCAGTGGTCTAGGCCCTCATGCAACCACTGGGTCTGCTCCCTCTAAAGTCACACCAGTGATTGCTTTTCTCTCTATTCATCTTCCAGTCTCTGCTTCCAACCACTGCCTGGTAGTTTGGGTTACATGGGATCCTGGCAACTAGATAACTGCTGAAATGCCAAGCTGGGCAGCTGTTGAACATAAGGCTGAATAATGAAACCACAGCAGATATTCACTATTCACATCACTTTTGAAGGTAGCATACATGTGACTCCCCTTTAACTACTGCAACACTGCAAGTCCCAGCACAATACAAGAGCAGTTGTTACAGAAGTATAGTTATAGTTGGACACCAGGAGTATAGTTCATGTACTAGGAGATAGCCCCATTATGTATAGGTATGAAGCATGACGCTCGTCCGCAACGCGAAATGCAAACCTCTTACCTTTTCCACCTTGCCAACGAAGCATACGGGCCTCCCCACATTCTGAGCCAACATGCTCGTGTTGATGCGGACCTTGGGGACATCAAACAGATCCGCCATTGTAACCAGAACTTATAACAGAGATAAACCTTCCTAGCGAAAGATGCGCTGTGGCGGGAAACCTCTTCCGGAAGTACCAATGACTACCAAAGAGAGCGCAGGGAAACTGGCCAATCAGCAAAGTGTGCTGCTGACACATTGCCCCGCCCAAAGAAATCCGAGGAGGGATGCGCCATGATTGTATGTGGCAGATGTGCCTAAGTCAGCAACTAAACACCTGCAATTTCAATGAATGTTGTAGTATAAAATGTATTCCTTCCCTATACAAATGTGTGTGCTCGGTACCACTTTTACACCAGTCTATTGAAATAGCCTATTAGTTGCTGAAATCTTTTCACGGCCAATTTTGTATTAATATGTAAGTAGCTGGCATAGTTATATAATACACTCTGTTCTGGCCAAAGTGGATCTTAAAGTCATAGATTGTGCGTCCTGCTTGTAAGAACTTGTACTACCTTTTACATTTCACAAAATGTCACTACCTTGGGGTTGAAGGGGTGGTGCCAAAAAACCCATTGTATGCACTCAAGGCACTCTGACTCTTTAAGAAATGTTTCATGCTTTAGATTTTATTTGTAATTACTATGGAAAGTAGTATCTGTTTATCCCTATTCTCAGCACTGCTGGTTTTCAGTTTCGAAAGAACAAAGCAGAAGCCAGCTGCCCTGCTACATTGTTTCAAGAGTCAGATCCTGCTACCAATTGCAATTGCATTTACAGAGAGAACTAAAACCGAAGACATAGTTACATAGTTACATAGGGTTGAAAAAAGACCAGTGTCCTTCAAGTTCAACCCATCCAAGTAAACCCAGCACACCTAACCCACACCTACCAATCTATACACTCACATACATAAACTATAAATACAACCACTAGTACTAACTGTAGATATTAGTATCACAATAGCCTTGGATATTCTGATTGTTCAAGAACTCATCCAGGCCCCTCTTAAAGGCATTAACAGAGTCTGCCATTACCACATCACTAGGAAGGGCATTCCATAACCTCACTGCCCTCACCGTGAAAAACCACCTACGCTGCTTCAAATGGAAGCTCCGTTCCTCTAATCTAAAGGGGTGACCTCTGGTGCTTTGATTGTTTTTATGGGAAAAAAGAACATCCCCCAACTGCCTATAATCCCCTCTAATGTACAGAGTAATCATGTCCCCTCCCAAGCGCCTCTTTTCCAGAGAAAACAACCTTAACCTCGACAGTCTCACCTCATAGTTTAAATCTTCCATCCCCTTTACCAGTTTAGTTGCACAAAGACATGTACATGGAACAGCTGCTCAGAATGCCACTTTCTTTCATTATGTAAAATGTTATTTTTCTTTTCCTAAAAGCAAAGCCTGGGGGTCAGATAGGTTTAGTTTTGATGTGAACATTTATTTGAGGCCCTATATATTCCTGGTGCCAATACTGATACCTATGATGCCTTCCTTTCATGTATGTAACTTTACTATAGGCTAATGTGGGGACTAGTTTTTCTAGTGGGGTTTAAGCCAAAAAAGTGTCGATGTCTGTTTTCTACCAAATCTAATCGTTGAGAAATTAATAGTTGGGCATTTTTGTTATTTTCATTTTATTTCATCAATGAAAAGGGGAATGGAATTTGAAATAGCCCTTAGGTTATAGGGATTCACTTGGGCACTGCCTGATATGGAGTTTTACTTTTTTTCAAGCCTTATAGCGCCAGTATAGGAGGCCCTAAATGAATTTTGCAGTGGGGCCCAGTAACTGCTAACTGGTCCGCTTGAATGACCCTTCCCCAGTGTCGGAATGGCCCACCAGGATACCAGGAAAACTCCCAGTGGGCCCAGGAGTCAGTGGGCCCTCCTGCTCACCCAGCCATTTTCCTTGTATACCTTTACCACAGTCATTTCTCATTGTTATATGAGAAGAAAATAAATAGAAGGACGAATAAATAATATGTATGGGGAAGTGATTAAAGGAATAAATAATGCAAGTGAAGAGAGAAGAAAAAATTCCTTGGAAACTGGGCCCACAGTCTAAGGTTATCTGGTGCGCCCCTGGCACCCCAGTCCAACACTGCCCTTCCTTTATGTCTGTACTTAGTGAATTGCTCATTAAGATACCTACAGACCACTACATTATACAGACACTGGGCTGTACATATTTGAGGCGGCAATGGCCCCAATATATACACGAATCAGTAAGTAACTTGTGCTGCTGGATACAAGCAATCTGCACAGAGTCATAGCATGTTCATGTAGCGTCCTGACACATATATTTATTTAGTACAGTTCGAAGTGTTAGTTCCCATTGTTTTGCCACTATGTGAGTTAATAAAAGTCATGTTAAATTCTTATTAATGGCAGTGAGGAGGAAGTGCTTCAAACAACACACAGCTTCACGCTTTCTCTGATGCTTCTGCAGTAGGGTAGCCCCGCCCCTCCCTATATCCACTGTCAAATCCAGCCCCTCCCATCTCCGTGACGCCACTGAGGGTCCTTTCCGGCAGTGGAAACACTCATCTCCTTGGAACCCTATCTGCGTATGTTTGTGCCTGCGGGTCGGAGTGTGAGGTACAGTCCTTCTCTGTAGCTGCTTGTGCCTATTCAGCGTAACCTTAATAACTGTCAGTAGTTATAGGGAGTCATCAGTGAAAGTCCTGCTATTATCAGTGGTTGTAGCCGGCTCATGCTCTGCTAGGCAAGCTTCTATACTAATGCCGCTAGTCGCCTCTACTGGCATCTCTATAAGCACTGAACTACTATCCCCAGCTCTCTGGGCATCCTGTGATGTGCAGTAACTGCTTCAATGCACATTGGGCACCAATTGTATTTAAAGAGATATTACATTGATATTCCATCCACTGATTACCATCTATTGCATTATAATTAATGTAACATATGAGCCAAGACTTGTCTCATGTAATGACCATCTCACAAGGTTGTTCCCTGGGCCATTATCAGTTGTCAGGAGACACCATACTTTTAAGTTTCCCCTCCCCTTAGGGGACTCCTATTATTACTGCACAAGTCACTTGGACCAGGGGCCAGGCCAAGAAACAGAATAGGGTCTCAATAAAACCCCACCCATGAAACTCACCCTCCCATTCACAAATCAAATTTTTATATCCATTTGGGCCCCTCCTGCTGTAGGGCCATAACTTGAGTAACCCCTATGCCCCTTGGTGGCAGCAGGGTCGGACTGGCCCACCAGGATACCAGGAAAAGTCCCAGTGGGCCCAGGTGTCAGTGGGCCCTCCTGTTCCTGACCATTTGGCCTGTTTCATGGTCATTCCCTATTTCTGGATGGGAACAAAGAGGAGAAATAAATGGAAAAATAGATGCTAGCATGTAAATAAAAGAGACAATGAGAATAAAGAGGTTGGGTGAGGAAAGGAGAAATAATAGTTTGGAAAGTGGGCCTAGGGTTCAAGGTTTTCTGGTGGGCCCCTGGGGTCCCAGTCCGACACTGGGTGGCAGCCCTGGTTATTCATCCAAGAGGCAATGTGGAATTGTTTGCACTGTAGAAAAAAAAATCAGCATTCTACAGCTGTTTTTATTGGTAAAAATAGTTAAATGTTAAAAAAAAGGATACAAAGAATAAGGCTCTGTGGCAGAGGGGGCCTGTGAGATCTAAAGCTGCTCTGGTTGCTGCTCACAAAAATGACAGGTCTTTGAAGCACGTGGGTTTAATTTGGTGAGTCATAAGTAGGGCATAACTGGGGAGTGGCAAGGGCACATTAGGGGTGTGGCATTACATGCAATGGGCATATACCAACATCATAGCATTTCCTGAAGAAAAGCAGAAAGAAGTGCCTTCTGAGACTGGGTTCATTATGCAAATGCTGGAGACCCCTATTGTGACATTTACATATTTAGACTCTGGTACCTGCAGTAATATTGTAATCAAGCAACATATACCCATCATACAGTCATATTCAAGCAAAAATAACTTTCTTTAAATCTTGTTTTATAGCTAAGCAACTGGAGGGTATATTCACAACATGCTGAATTTTTTCCGAAAAAGTCAAGATTCAAAGAAAAGCACTGCCCAAGACAAAGAGAGTGATGGTTTTGTTTTCCTGGGTATGTATGCGGTACAAGAATACGCCATTAGGGAATTAAAGAACCCTAAACTCTCAAATGCATGGAGTTTGTGTGCTCTCCCCATGTTAGCATAGATATCCTCTGGGTACTTCAGTTTTCTTTCTACACTTAGAAACATACAGGAAGTTTAAGTTGCCCTAATAACATTGGTTGTGCAGTGTGTAAGGGTGAAGACACGGGGCAATTAGTTGCCGAGACTTGTGACTACTCGAGCCAGCGGAAATGACATGCAATTATTTGCCACAACATGCATGTTAACCTAGGGCAATAAATTGATGTGATTAGTCAATGCGATCATATTTTGAAAAAGTCGCTCTGACTAACCGAACTGTGTGCCTTCACCCTAAATGTGATAGGGATCTGCTCCACTGGGGCAAGGTTTGTGTAGGATGTGCAGTCTCTGTTAATGCCCCTGATTATATTTTAGTGCTATGAAATTAAGGATAACCCATTATTTTTGTTAGTGCAAGGGCATAGAGCTTGGTTATGTGTCTGGTTGTACACCTCTGTTTAGCAAAGGAATCACCCAGTGACTCCACATCCTCACTCTGTCACCAATATGCCTTCAGTTTAGAAACTGCTAATATTTAACAAATTATAAAATAAATTAAATATGTGAATTGAAAAAGTTTTTGGAGTAGAAGTTTGTTTTGAGGGGTTACATATTCTTAAAGTGACTAATGCAGGGGGTCTCTAGCGCTACTTTGCATCTGTGTGTTCCTGTCTACTCTAGATTTTCCAAAGTCTAAAGAAGAGATGGAGAGAAATGTGCAGAGTAGAATTAAGAGATGCTGCCTGCATCAGTGACTTAACCCTCTGGCAGCTGGCTACTCAGCTAGCATAGCAGCTAAGTGCTGGTGGGGAGACGCACGATAAAAGCTGCGGAACATAAAAATAAAGTAAATCCCAAAAGTACTTAGAAAAGCACACTAAGCAATTTTACCTTCATTTTGGGGGGATGTTTCGTTTCCTTAACAAATATTTTTGGACGGTGCATCAAGGAATATTTGGTTAGTGCTAAGCATTTCCATTTCCATCAGTGCTATGTAAGTAAATACTGAGTGCTTACTGTCTATCTCTGGCATGGATCTTATGGCTAGTTTGCAGCTTCTGTTCCTCTGACATGCAATGCTGAATCATACACCTGTGCTATGCTGACAGTTCTAGTCAGAAGTCTAGGTAATTAATATGATGATGATGAAGGTATTTTCAAAATGTTTGGTGTTTTGGACTTTTTTGTGCTTAAAGGAGAAGGAAAGGTTCAAGCAGGGGGAGTGCCAAATGTTAGGAACCCCATGTGACTAATGACTGACCCCGGGTTGGTGCTCTTGTTAGCAGAAAACTGCACCAGCTCAGAAAAAAGTAAAACTTTAACAAAAACAAAAAAAAAGCTTTATCTGTGCATGTGTTGGCCCCGGGCTTTTGTAGAAAGAAGTGGAAGAAGAGGATCACTCCATTGTGTTCAAGCAGAAGTACCCCGGGCCACTGCCGTTTTCTGCTAACACTGGCCCAGGTTATCAGGTAGGTGATAACAATCACTGGGGGTGCCCAATATTTGGCACCCACCCAGTGAAAGTTTCCTTATCCTTTAGGCTAATGATCCTAGCAGTGGTCTATCGCGGGTGACTGAACCATTCAGTGGGTCATTAGCCTAAAGAATAAGGAAACCTTCACTCAAAGGTTAGTAACTGTTCCAAAATGGCTTTCCACTGGCAACAATCGATGGTCAAAAGCCCTTCACATTGCTTCGGTTTTCTGGATTCGCAAAGTTTCCTCCTGTAGGCAACTTCGTGCGTCATCGGAAAACCAAAGCGATGCGAAGGACTTTCCACCAGTGGCTCTTATTGTTGCTGGTGGAAAGCTATTTCGGAGCAGTGGGTCCTTAGTCTTAGAAGCACAGGCAACTGAGATAAACAAACAAATTTAGATTTAGCTGAAACAATTGTGTTTTTAAGTGTGTGTGGGCTTTATTTCTTTTTATGTCCTTTATTGATTAATGGGATGATCTAACACAATTGAAAAAAATGTTAATACACCCATGAATGAGAGCTGCAATAAACCGCACTCTGTTGCAGAGTAGTTAGCTGTTATTCACTTTATTCTGTGAGAGTCGTCACAGATCTGGATGCTTAGTTTTTAATGGGCAGGTGACGTGTCACCAAGCAAATGAAGAAGAGAGAAGGATAGCAAAGAAAAGGCTTATAGGCATGCCCCTCTTAAGGCTCCTAATGACCATGAAGGATGCAATTTCAGCAGGATATTTTTAGAATGTAAACTGAATGGTTGGATGTAATACAAGAAGCTCTCAGAAAGATTCCAAACACTTTCCACAAGCTGTCAACCTACAGTTAATCCCTCTCAGCATTACAAATTATTGTAAATTTAGCATTATATCTCAGGAAGGCCAACCTTGTTTGTGAATTACACAATTTACTAGTTGCTGCTAGCTACTGTACATAGTGCTAGCAAATGTCTAGCATCAGTACGCTACATTCCAATTCTTCTGGTTATAACTATTTGTTCTGTCAAATAAGTCATTTTTGTGGCTACTTGCTTGGACCAAGGCTAGGGTCTTTTACTTTATTTGTTTGACACAATAGCTTAACTTTTTGTTATAGGGGTTTGGGAAATATGTACTCATGTAAGGCTTGGGGTATTTTTATCATTTGGCATGTTTGCCAATAGCTATTATTATAATTTAGCTATTATTTTTTATACAGCAGAAAGAGGCAACCCTGCGGATCTAGCTGTAAATGTCTACAAGCTTTTTATACCCCATCACTGTCTTAAATGTAGGCTATGCTGGAAGCTACAGTGCCAAATGTTTCTTCAACTGTATATGTTCCCCTTTATATTGTATACACTGTGTTCATTTTTAAAGAGATATGTCCATATGTCCCTGACAGTGGGAGGCATACAGTTTTTTTATTTTCAGTATGAAATTCTCACATAATACTCAGAAAATGAAAGGCTGCTGCTCTGGTTGAAGCCACTAGATGGTAGTAGGTTACATTTCTTGTTTTCTGCAGTCTTACACATGTAACATTCAAAGGAATATTTAAATTAAAAATTAATTTGTAATGCCTCTACTTAAAGGTATATTAATGCTAACTTAGCAATTGCCCATTTGCAAAGGAATGATATATAGCCTGCAGTTTCATTGAAGTTGAACAAAAGGCTTCAGTTATATTCAGATTTGGTACATTAAATACTTTTTCATGACATCTACAATAATACAATAAAGTTGTTAAAGGACTTCATTGCTCATAGAGCATGAACAAAAAATGGATTTCATCTGGTGAGATCAAGTGACTGGAATTTTTCTCTCGAAAGAAACCTGTGTCTCTACAGACCTAATTTTAGGTCTGCAAGTTAAATATGGGATAAAAATCACCAACAACAGCAAAACCTTTTTTAATAATGTGTTGGAAACCTCAACTGGAATACACCTTAAAATTGACTTTTCCTAATTTAGATGCTATCATTCTAAGGAGATTTGCATTCTCAGTGGGCAGCACATCTGGCCTAAAATATCAGATGTTTACAAGGAAATTTCACATGGGTTATTTAGCATTTGGAGGGTCACAGTGCCAGACCTCACTAACATCAGCCTCTCTGGCTGAAACCATCAGGAGCTTGCTTATGCAGATGTGAAATAATCATTGAGCACTAAAGTTATGCTGCAGTACAGGTATGGAATCCCTTATCCAGAAACCCATTATCCAGAAAGCTCTGAATTACGGAAAGGCCATCTCCCATAGACTCCATTATATACAAATAATTCTAATTTTTAAAAATGATTTCCTTTTTCTCTGTAATAATAAAACAGTACCTTGTACTTGGGTTTATTCAATATTTAAATGATTTTTAGCAGACTTAAGTCATGGAGATCAAAATTGCGGAAAGATCCCTTATCCAGAAAACCCCTGGTCCCGACCGTTCTGGATAACAGGTTGCATACCTATATATATGAGCACAACATGCAGTGTTTTTCTGTGAATTGCACTTACTGCTCTGGTTCTGCCTGCTATTTACCACACAGATTTATTGTTCCAGGATAGGGACATGGAAGAATGAGCCCTTAGGGAGCATCAGGCTGCTAATTAGTATGTTATAGAATTTTAAGTATTTTTGAGCAGCAAAGCACTATCTATCAATAATTTTTCAGTCCAGCAATTGTCTGGCTTTTAAAATAACTGCGTGGTAATTCCAGACAGCATTGCATCCTCATGATAGATACACTGTCGTAAGAACTTGCAGAAGTCATTGCTAAAAATCTTGTTGGGTGTCCTTTCTTGAGCAGGACAAAAAAGGCATAAAACTCAAAATGAGCTTCCGGGTAGGTTGGAGCCATAATTCAGGGCCAGATGCAGTGTTCATTTCCATAAGGAATAAATTGTGGGAATTTTCCTCTGCAGTAGTATTTGATGGGGCAAGGGATAGTTTGAAGATAAGGCAACAGTTTTTTTTTTTGTTATGGAGCAGTGTGCACCTGGGGAATTCTGCAACGCACTAAGGGAGAGCAGGAGATATGCTTTTAACTGTGGCTTGCACGGAATGTTTAATCATGATGAGTGGGGGAAACGGCACAGATTATTTTTGACACGAGAGGGGTGAGTCTTGAGTGGCTTCTTTGTCTATTAACCTTTTCTGGTGAACTATAGGCACATAACCAAATGTGCTCATCAGCCCTCCCCTTTACAATCAGGCAGCCTACAAGTATATGTTTAGTAAACTGGCCTGCCAAGGGAGCCTTTTTGAGCGTTCGCAGCCTGGCAGCACCAATATTTCCTGTAGGCAGCATGTATCCCTCTTAATAAAGTGGCTTCTGGTGGTGAGGACTGGCCGTTTTGACCGTCACCAATTACCAAGAGAGGAGTTTGCATTTAAAATATGCTGTCTGCATGGAGCCTAAAGGTGGCCATACACGCACCGATAATATCGTACGAAACCTCGTTTGGTATGTCGGCGAGTCGACCGATATCGCAGGAAGCTGCTGATATCGGCCGACTCGCCAATCGGACCAATTTGAAAATTTTGATCGGGCGCCGTAGAAGGCGCCTGACCAAAATCTCCCTTCAGCGCTGAATCGGCAGAAGGAGGTAGAAATCCTATTGTTTCTACCTCCTTACCTGCTAATTCAGCCCTGAATGGTGTGTGGCGGATCTGATGATGTTTCGTGCGACCGATGGTCGCACCAAACATCGTCAGATCGCCACGTGTATGGCCAGTTTTAGGTTTACTGCTTAAATATTTGCAGATGTAATCTGCTATTGCCTAGGTAGAAGGTGTAGCTCAGAAAAGTGGTTAATTCAGCAAATACATTCACTGCATGCTTTATTGCAGATTATCCACTTATCTTTCTGTTATCTGCGGTAAAGCCCTAGAATATCCCTTCTGTTGCCCTGGAACTGCTTAAACCCAATAACGGGTTCCATTTGCTTGCAGTTGGTAGTCATGATTATTAGTGTCTTTCATTATATTTGTTGTGGGGGGTTTTAGCTTTTCCATAACAACTGTTTGTCACGACTGCACAATAAATGAAGGCCTTGTAGCAGTGAGATATGTATGTAATTACAGTAGAACTGACAGACTGTACCAGTATGCTGGGATTTACTCTGAGTGCTATAATAAGTACTCTGTCACTGATTAGCAGAACATGCCAGATAGGTCATAGGAAACAGCAGATTTTATTTTTTTATTGGGATCAGAATGTATTTAACCCTGACATGTAAGATTTTCCTGCAGTGGAAATAAAAAGGTTTCATAATTTTCGTTTTTATTTTCATTATTACTACTTATTTACTTTTGACTTACTGGCTTAGAGAGCTCCATCTTTCCTCCAGCCTGACAGCCATTGTTTAATAAAATATGAAGATCCTTGCTTAATAATCAGCTTACTTTTAAGGCATTGCACTTTTAGGCATTACACATAGCCGGCTACCGTTGGACTAGAACTAAACTGAAATTTGCACAATGAAACACCTGCACAGGCCCTCTTACCCAGCTACATCACCCTTACTTCCGAAAGGGGCATCCATGTAGAGAAGCACAGTAGGGTTAGATGCCACCTTTTTTGACCATGTCACATAAGGGTTGATTCACTAAAGGTCAATAAGCGTTATCACATGCCTTTTTGCGCTAAAATTGACGCGAAAAAAACGTGCGATTCGCTAAAGTATTATCGCATGCGTTGTCGCATATCACGTGCGTTAAATAGCGTGCAACCGAATGCGTTAATTTTACCGCATTGCGTTAATTCTTGTGCAGAAATAATACTAACGCATGATTCACAAACATAAATATCACATTAGTCTGTGCGAAAATTAACACCTACTTGGGGCAGACGGTAATTATAGAAAAGTACAGTTCATGAGCTTTTGGCAACACAATATGGACTTTACAGTGTGATTTATTCAAGTCTGTGTTGGCCCTAGAGTGATGCAGCCTCCAGTTTGCAGGGAAATGGTCATTTTCAGAACAGGAGTTTCCTGAAAGTAATGGCATGTATGGCTAATATGGCGTGCGTCTTTTCACACGCAGTGACAATTTGTGTGCGCTGCGTTAATTAGCGCATGTTGCTTCAAATACCACACGAAAATAGTCTTTGCGACTTAAATAACGCAAACAGCATCGCGTCTAAATTAACACAAGTATGCTTTTAGTGAATTGTGGGTTAAGACACGAAAAATAAGACGCAATTTTTACCGCATGCTATAAATAGCATTCGTTTTAACATACCTTAGTGAGTCAACCCTATACAGGTATAGGACCTGTTATCCAGAATGCTTGGGACCAATGGTATTCCGGATAAGGGGTCTTTCCGTAATTTGGACCTCCATACCTACTAAGAAATCAATAAAACATTAATTAAACCCAATAGGATAATTTTACATCCAATAAGGATTAATTATATCTTAGTTGGGATCAAGTACAAGGTACTGTTTAATATTTATAGAGAAAAGGGAAATCAATTTTAAAAATCTGAATTATTTGATTAAAATGGAGTCTATGGGAGACAGGCTTTCCGTAATTTGGAGCTTTCTAGATATTGGGTTTCCGGATAACGGATCCCATACCTGTAGTGTCAAACACCCCTCAACTCGTATTGCTGACTTGGAGAATGCAAAGTAAAACCCAGGGCTTTTTAGTGTGCTCAGAGATGGAGCGTTTGAGTGAATGGACATGGACAAACATGGTCACCTCATAACATGATATATATGATATATATTTCCCCAAAATATAACATAATTAGATAACATCCAAGGGTTATAATATGACATATTTTTAGTATATTTTGTTTTGGTAGAGCTGAAAATCAGAAATATGTTTGCAGGTATCAGATCCCCCTCTGTGTAGTAATTGTTAGAGCCACCTTTTACAGTGAAGAGTTTCAAGTATTGGGGTAAGTAAAGTAGAGATTTGCACACTTTTCATGAGTGATTTTGGCCCATTCTTTTAGGCCGATTTGCTCCAGTTTCTCACTTGGATAAAGATCAGGGCTCTAACTGGACCACTGTATTATATTGTGCTTTTTTTCTTGATCCACTCCATTGTTAAGGACATACACATTGAGATCCACTTGTTTGGCAAAGTCAGACCAAATCAGTCTAAATTTCTCAAATCACCAGTTTAAATCTGCCTGCGTATGGCCACCTTTACTTGGGTTTTGGATCATTGTCCTTCTGAAAGATGTCCTATTGTCCTACTGAAAGATTAACTTTTCCCAAGCTTTAGATTTTTGCAGACCAAAACATGTGAGTTGTAGTTTAAGAAATTTGAGGGCCACTAGTGGGGTGGTGCGATTGCAAAACATTAGGGTCTGATTTAAGCGTTGACTTGTACAGCAGTTGATTTTAGAAAACGGCATATCACTGTTTAGCTGCCTACAGCAATAATTAGGGGCACATTTACTAATCCACGAAGGTCCGAAAAGCGTCCGAATGCGTTTTTTTCGTAATGATCGGTACTTTGCGACTTTTTCGCGAAATGTTGCGACTTTTTCGAGCTCTCAATACGAAAGTTGCGATAATTCGCGAAAGTCGTAATGGCTATGAAAAAGTCACGACAATTCACGAAAGTTACAATGGCAATGAAAAAGTCGCGACAATTCTCCAAAGGCATAATGGCAATGAAAAAGTCGCTACAATTCTCCAAAGGCATAATGGCAATGAAAAAGTTGCTACAATTTTCCAAAGGCATAATGGCAATGAAAAAAGCGCGACAATTCTCCAAAGGCATAATGGCAATGGAAAAGTCGCGACAATTCACGAAATTTGTTATGGTTATGAAAAAGTCACGACAATTCACGCAAGTCGTACCGGTTACGAAAAAGTCGCGACAATTTATGGGAAAGTCGTAACGGCAACGAAAAAATCGCAAAAAATACGAAAAAGTCGCAAAATGTTCGTTTTCCAATCCGAATTTTTCTCATTCGGATTTGTGGATTAGTAAATCAGCCCCTTAGAGTATAGATTGCATGGGCTCTGTGCAATTAAGGCTCTGGCACACGGGGAGATTAGCCGCCCGCGACATCTTACCCGAGTTGCCTTCCCCTGCCATCCCACCGGCGAAAATGTAAGTCGCCGGTGGGATGGCACACGAGCCGGCGCGATTTCGCACATATCGTTCGAAGTTGCCTCGCGAGGCTTTTTCGGCGATTTAAGCGAACTCGCGCCGCCGCGTGTGCCATCCCACCGGCGACTTACATTTTCGCCGGTGGGATGGCGGGTCATGGCAACTCGGGGAGATTAGTCGCCCGCGAACAGGGAGTTTTGTCGCGGGCGACTAATCTCCCCGTGTGCCAGAGCCCTTAAGCATCTTCCCATCCTGATATTTCTTCTCATCTTCTTAGCCCCTGCTTATTTATGCCTCCTTCTTTGTATGTACTCTATGTAAAATAATAACAAACAATCTGCCATCTTTTAACTCTTTTACTGCCAAGCACGTATGGCATACGTGCTGGCAGTAAAAGGGCTTAAACGCCAACGACGTGTCTCATACGTCGTTGGCGTTTAAGCGCTGCCCTCTGCAGCGGCGGCATGTGCCGCCGCTGCAGAGGGCTTCTAACAATGACAGCCCCCCTGGGCAATGTGCCAGGGGGGCTGTCATCAGGGTCCTGCGAGCCGATCGCTCGCAGGACCCTCCAGGAAGCAGCAGACGCGATCGCATCGCATCTGCTGCTTCCTGCTTCCTCCCTCTCCCCCAGCGCCGGCCCAACTGAGCCAGGAGCGATCGGGTCTTCAGGAACAGGTAAGGAGTTTTTTTTTTTATTGCTTTTACACACTTTTACACACTTATACACACATTTACATACATTTATACACACTTACATACATTTATACACACTTACAGCACACATTTTAGCATTTTTTTTTTCATTTTTCACACTTTTATACACTTATTTACACTCATATACACACTTACACACTATCACACAACTTTTACACATGTACACACATGTATACACAAACACTTTGGTTTTTTTTTGTTTTGCTTTTTTTTTTTTTTTTTCATTTTACCACTTTGTTTTTATTTTCTTATTTTGTTGTTTCACTGATTTGCACAATTTTTGTGGTTTTATCACATTTTATCCCTATATAAGTATTCCTGATCTGTTTTTAGCGTAGCTTTGCCAGGTGTAACTTTGGTGTACAAAAATAACTTTACCTATTTTGAATTCATCAGAATGTGTACTTTCCAAAAATATATGGTTTTGTGGGGGTCTCTGTATAGTTAGGGGAAGTTTTGGCACATAATACACTGACAGGGGGCTCTGTGTGCAAAAGCTGAGCTGGCAGGCGAGAAATCCTTATGCGCTATTTTCATTTAGGGTTCAGTACATACCGCAGACTTTGGTATATCTATGCATATTGGGCATCAAACTGTTCAGTAGGCCTCTGGTGTTCCTATTTGGGGTGACTTGCCTTTGTACGCAAGAAATTGTGTGAGATAAATGCGACAAATTGCAACATTTTTAGGCGATTTTCTGAAATGTCATAAAAACCAATAACTTTAGGAAAGCTCTGCAGATTGGTACTTTGGTGTAGAAAGGACTCTTTACCCTTGTTGGATTTGTCAGAATGTGTACTTTCCAAAAATATATGGTTTTGTGGGGGTCACTGTATGGTTAGGGGAAGTTTTGGCACATAATACACTGACAGGGGGCTCTGTGTGCAAAAGCTGAGCTGGCAGGCGAGAAATCCTTATGCGCTATTTTCATTTTGGGTTCAGTACATACCGCAGACTTTGGTATATCTATGCATATTGGGCATCAAACTGTTCAGTAGACCTCTGGTGTTCCTTTTTGGGGTGATTTGTCTTTATCTGATCTTTATCAAGAAATTGTGAGAGATAAATGCGGCAAATTGGAAAATTTTTATGCGATTTTCGAAATGTCATATAAATCTGCAAACTTAGGAAAGCTTTACAGCTTGGTACTTTGTAGCAATAAGAAATATTTACCCATTATAGATTCGGGGGGATGTGTATTTTCCAAAAATATATGGCTTTCTGGGGTGAATGTACTTTTTTTGTAGCATTATCCCACATAAAGGATGTAAATGTGTTGATTTTGCAGGAGCTGAAATGATAGATCATATGGGGGTATGTTCCCATTGGGGCCCCTACATGCCACATACTTAGGTAAACCTATACATATTGGGCATCAAACTGTTCAGTGGACCCCTGGCGTTCAAATTTAGGGTGTTTTATCTTGGTACCTAACACTATGTGGGAGATAAGATGCTGCAAAGTGGAAGCTTTGAGGGGATTTTTGGAAATGTCATCAAAATTGCTAACTTTAGAAAAGCTGTGCGGCTTGGTACTTTGGAGTAGAAAGACATGGGTACCCATTTTAGATTCGGGGGAATGTGTACTTTCCAAAAATATATGACTTTCTGGGGTGAGCGTACTTTTTTGTAGCTTTATCCCACATATAATGATGTAAATGTGTTGATTTTGCAGGAGCTGAAATGACAGAAATGACAGTATATATGGGGGTATGTTCACATTCGGGCCCCTACATGCCACATACTTGGGTAAACCTATACATATTGGGCATCAAACTGTTCAGTGGACCCCTGGTGTTCAAATTCAGGGTGTTTTATCTTGGTACCTAATGCTATGTGGGAGATAAGATGCTGCAAAGTGGAAGCTTTGAGGGGATTTTTGGAAATGTCATCAAAATTGCTAACTTTAGAAAAGCTGTGCGGCTTGGTACTTTGGAGTAGAAAGACATGGGTACCCATTTTAGATTCGGGGGAATGTGTACTTTCCAAAAATATATGACTTTCTGGGGTGAGCGTACTTTTTTGTAGCTTTATCCCACATACAATGATGTAAATGTGTTGATTTTGCAGGAGCTGAAATGACAGTATATATGGGGGTATGTTCACATTGGGGCCCCTACATGCCACATACTTAGGTAAACCTATACATATTGGGCATCAAACTGTTCAGTGGACCCCTGGCGTTCAAATTCAGGGTGTTTTATCTTGGTACCTAATGCTATGTGGGAGATAAGATGCTTCAAAGTGGAAGCTTTGAGGGGATTTTTGGAAATGTCATCAAAATTGCTAACTTTAGAAAAGCTGTGCGGCTTGGTACTTTGGAGTAGAAAGACATAGGTACCCATTTTAGATTCGGGGGAATGTGTACTTTCCAAAAATATATGACTTTCTGGGGTGAGCATACTTTTTACTAGCTTTATCCCACATATAATGATGTAAATGTGTTGATTTTGCAGAAGCTGAAATGACAGAAATGACAGTATATATGGGGGTATGTTCACATTCGGGCCCCTACATGCCACATACTTGGGTAAACCTATACATATTGGGCATCAAACTGTTCAGTGGACCCCTGGTGTTCAAATTCAGGGTGTTTTATCTTGGTACCTAATGCTATGTGGGAGATAAGATGCTTCAAAATGGAAGCTTTGAGGGGATTTTTGGAAATGTCATCAAAATTGCTAACTTTAGAAAAGCTGTGCGGCTTGGTACTTTGGAGTAGAAAGACATGGGTACCCATTTTAGATTCGGGGGAATGTGTACTTTCCAAAAATATATGACTTTCTGGGGTGAGCGTACTTTTTTGTAGCTTTATCCCACATATAATAATGTAAATGTGTTGATTTTGCAGGAGCTGAAATGACAGAAATGACAGTTCATATGGGGGTATGTTCACATTGGGGCCCCTACATGCCACATACTTAGGTAAACCTATACATATTGGGCATCAAACTGTTCAGTGGACCCGTGGCGTTCAAATTCAGGGTGTTTTATCTTGGTACCTAATGCTATGTGGGAGATAAGATGCTTCAAAATGGAAGCTTTGAGGGGATTTTTGGAAATGTCATCAAAATTGCTAACTTTAGAAAAGCTGTGCGGCTTGGTACTTTGGAGTAGAAAGACATGGGTACCCATTTTAGATTCGGGGGAATGTGTACTTTCCAAAAATATATGACTTTCTGGGGTGAGCGTACTTTTTACTAGCTTCATCCCACATATAATGATGTTAATGTGTTGATTTTGCAGAAGCTGAAATGACAGAAATGACAGTTCATATGGGGTATGTTAACATTGGGGCCCCTACATGCCACATACTTAGGTAAACCTATACATATTGGGCATCAAACTGTTCAGTGGACCCCTGGCGTTCAAATTCAGGGTGTTTTATCTTGGTACCTAATGCTATGTGGGAGATAAGATGCTTCAAAGTGGAAGCTTTGAGGGGATTTTTGGAAATGTCATCAAAATTGCTAACTTTAGAAAAGCTGTGCGGCTTGGTACTTTGGAGTAGAAAGACATGGGTACCCATTTTAGATTCGGGGGAATGTGTACTTTCCAAAAATATATGACTTTCTGGGGTGAGCATACTTTTTACTAGCTTTATCCCACATATAATGATGTAAATGTGTTGATTTTGCAGAAGCTGAAATGACAGAAATGACAGTTCATATGGGGTATGTTCACATTCGGGCCCCTACATGCCACATACTTAGGTAAACCTATACATATTGGGCATCAAACTGTTCAGTGGACCCCAGGCATTCATATTTAGGGTGTTTTATTTGGTTACTTTATGACCTGTAGGAGATAAGATACTATAGACTAGAAGCTTTGAAGCTTTTGATAAAAACCAATAACTTTAGGAAAGCATTGCGACTTGATAGTTTGGAGTAGACAGACAGTTGTGCCTATTCTGTATTCCCCAGAATCTGTTCTTTCCAAAAATGTACAATTTTCTGGGATAAACCTTCTGTTAGTGGAATTTTGGCCTTGAAATCCAAAGTATGCAGTTTTTTTGGAGCAGTGCTTTGGGAATTTGGTAGTGTACTGCTGGGAGTTTTTGACCTATACAAGTGAGAAATCTCCATAAAACTATATATATTTGGTATTGGCACGTTCAGGAGACATGGGACTTTCCAAATCAGTTGTATATTCATGCATAAAATAATTTTTGTTTCTAGTATGTGTGATTATATTATGGAAAATTTGATTTTTTTTGCATTTTTAGACATTTAGAAGCCTATATCTTGTTACAGAATTGGAATTACACAAAAATTCTACCATATTTTGAAAGCTTAGGTTGTTCTGAAAAAAACGATATATTGTTTTCCTTGGTAAACTAAAAGTCCCCCCGAGGAAAGGCCCCTAAAGTGAAACAGTGCAAAATGTTCAAAAACTGTCTGGCAATACAAGTTCCGCTTTGACCAAAATGGCTGGCAGTAAAAGGGTTAAGGGTAATCAATCTCCAGAAAACTTTTGGGATCAAAACCCATACCAGCATGTAACATTAGCCCTATTGACGGATAAAGTTGATTTCTCGGCCTTAATACAAATTATATGACCATCAAAGGTTTTTTAATTATCATTATAAAGCATTAGGCAAAAGACCTTTAATCCCTGCCCTGCAGTCTTTAATTGCCCTACAGTGATTACACCAGACCTTTGTTTAATTATGAGACTTTTCTTCATTTGCTGAACATATGCTTCTTCTTATACCAATACAATTCATGCAGCATGTTATTCTTTCTTAATTGAATTAGACATAAACCTAATCCAAAGCGGTTTATACAATCCCCTAGAAGTGTTACTACGAGGAACACCAGGAATCTATATTAGACCATCCTCTAATTATATTTTATATTGGTCAAGTTGTTAAATGGCTAGGCTTTGGGAATGTTGAGGCCACAGAGGATAGATCCAATCTTCCGGGTCGTTTAGACAGGACTTGTAGTTTCCAACCCTTCCTGTAACTTTTGTGCAGATCAGTATGATTTGCCATCTTTTTCTTTTACCACTGATATTTTAATGACTGTTTCCAAATGACTATATTATTTAAGCATCTGTGGTTTATATAATGCCTCTTGTCCTATCATTTTATTAACAAGCCACATTTAAATTATCAATCATTGTTGTTGTTGAAACATTGTTATGAAGCAGCAGACAAACAAATATTTCGAGTAGACCTATAATCTGTAGCACATCAAGGAAACAATTTCATGGGTAGGAGTTTCCAGAAAAACGGCATTTCTTTTATTAAAAGCAGTGTACTGCACCATACATTAAACTTTTGTTAGTGCTAATTTGTTTAACAAAAAGGATGTGTCAGTCACAGTGGATGACGCACAGAAAATGTTCTGGTAGTTCTGAAATCTGCACTGATTGCAGGTTGCCTGTTTGGAATGTAATACTATACCTTATGTATTTGGTTACATTCAGTCCCATAATAAATTAAGTAGGGGAGGATAATGGTAAAATGTGTTTTCCTCATGACGTTAAATATGAGGAAAACGCATTTTTATTATTGATTACAGTTGTGACTCAAGTGGTTGTGTTGCGATTACACCAGCCACTATTTCAAGTAAGGATTTTGCTTGTCTTTCCTGGGTTGCTGTAGCAAAGCAACCCCGTTAGGTCTTCATCTAAGAGATAAAATAAATATCAGTTTTGTGTCATAAACATGTGGTTGAGCTTAGTTTGGGTTCTAACTATATTTTTTCTTAAAAAACAATAGAATTGCTGTAACCTTGGATACTTGGCATGGTATCTAGTGTAAGCCTAATGTAAGTTTGACTGTAGGACACATCATTTATAAGGATATCATTTGCAGTATGGGTCATGAGAAATGCCTCTCTATACTGAATAAGGTACCCCCTGTTGTACAATAGAACATGGTTCCATAACCATAACCATGGAACCATAAAAAGCACAAGGTCAAAGGCTGGGTGCATTTATACAAGTCATGGAACATCCTAAGTTACTAATATTAATATCCTCATATTTCACAACACAGGGTTGCATTGTTAATTATAATACACAAGCTTCAGTGAGTCATGTGACAGAAATTACTTCACTAAGCACCAATTAAATGATGACAAGCACCATTTAAGGATATAATTTACAGAATATTCATGGGTCTTGTGTGTTATAATTCCACTATCTTTTGTTCACACTATTCTTCCTTTTAAAGGGGATGTGTACAGAATTACCAGCTGAACCTATATGGGTTCTATTGTAGCCCAGTTCTGGAAGGAACCAAGGCTAGACCTGGGCAGCCTTTAGTTAACATTGCCTGCCTGCCTTGGTGTGACAACTTACAATAACCATGCTATGATGATGATAGGAATGGCAACAGACTAATGATTTGTACCGTTGCTAGCACTCGCTGAAAGATGCAGTGGGCCATAACGAACATAAGGCTCTCAGGAGAAGTCTTTCCTGTTGAGTCTGGCTGCTTTTCATTGTTATACAACATGTCTCAGCAATTCTCTACCTGCATGAGTGCTTTGCACTTCATCAACCCCCAGCTCTTTTCCAGCTTTAAATGGAAAGCTGAATCACAGGAACAAACCATCCTTGCAGTTTATTTGTGTTCTTTAATGTACACATTTGTAACAGGGGAACTTTATACTTCTTGCTTTAGTTATTACTGACATAATACAGTTGCATGTTATATATACAGTGGTGTGAAAAACTATTTGTCCTGATTTATTCTTTTGCATGTTTGTCACACAAAATGTTTCTGCTCATCAAAAACCGTTAACTATTAGTCAAAGATAACATAATTGAACACAAAATGCAGTTTTTAAAAGAAGGTTTACGTTAATAAGGGAGAAAAAAAACTCCAAATCTACATGGCCCTGTGTGAAAAAGTGATTGCCCCCCCTTGTTAAAAAATAACTTAACTGTGGTTTATCACACCTGAGTTCAATTTCTGTAGTCACCCCCAGGCCTGATTACTGCCACACCTGTTTCAGTCAAGAAATCACTTAAATAGGAGCTACCTGACACAGAGAAGTAGACCAAAAGCACCTCAAAAGCTAGACATCATGCCAAGATCCAAAGAAATTCAGGAACAAATGAGAACAAAAGTAATTGAGATCTATCAGTCTGGTAAAGGTTATAAAGCCATTTCTAAAGCTTTGGGACTCCGGCGAACCACAGTGAGAGCCATTATCCACAAATGGCAAAAACATGGAACAGTGGTGAACCTTCCCAGGAGTGGCCGGCCGACCAAAATTACCCCAAGAGCGCAGAGACAACTCATCTGAGAGGCCACAAAAGACCCCAGGACAACATCTAAAGAACTGCAGGCCTCACTTGCCTCAATTAAGGTCAGTGTTCACGACTCTACCATAAGAAAGAGACTGGGCAAAAACGGCCTGCATGGCAGATTTCCAAGGCGCAAACCACTTTTAAGCAAAAAGAACATTATGGCTCGTCTCAATTTTGCTAAAAAACATCTCAATGATTGCCAAGACTTTTGGGAAAATACCTTGTGGACCGACGAGACAAAAGTTGAACTTTTTGGAAGGTGCATGTCCCGTTACATCTGGCGTAAAAGTAACACAGCATTTCAGAGAAAGAACATCATACCAACAGTAAAATATGGTGGTGGTAGTGTGATGGTCTGCGGTTGTTTTGCTGCTTCAGGACCTGGAAGGCTTGCTGTGATAGATGGAACCATGAATTCTACTGTCTACCAAAAAATCCTGAAGGAGAATGTCCGGCCATCTGTTCGTCAACTCAAGCTGAAGCGATCTTGGGTGCTGCAGCAGGACAGTGACCCAAAACACACCAGCAAATCCACCTCTGAATGGCTGAAGAAAAACAAAATTAAGACTTTGGAGTGGCCTAGTCAAAGTCCTGACCTGAATCCTATTGAGATGTTGTGGCATGACCTTAAAAAGGCAGTTCATGCTAGAAAACCCTCAAATAAAGCTGAATTACAACAATTTTGCAAAGATGAGTGGGCCAAAATTCCTCCAGAGCGCTGTAAAAGACTCGTTGCAAGTTATCGCAAACGCTTGATTGCAGTTATTGCTGCTAAGGGTGGCCCAACCAATTATTAGGTTCAGGGGGCAATTACTTTTTTACACAGGGCCATGTAGGTTTGGACTTTTTTTCTCCCTAAATAATAAAAACCCTCATTTATATACTGCATTTTGTGTTTACTTGTGTTATCTTTGACTAATAGTTAAATGTGTTTGATGATCAGAAACATTTTGTGTGACAAACATGCAAAAGAATAAGAAATCAGGAAGGGGGCAAATAGTTTTTCACACCACTGTATATAACATGCAACTGTATTATGTCAGTAATAACTAAAGCAAGAAGTATAAAGTTCCCCTGTTACAAATATATATATATATCCAAATGGTGTCCGCACTCCAAGGCTCAATATGCGGGGTGCATAGCCAAAATTATATACATACAGAAAATAATAATCATCCGTGGCCAGCACACCCTTCAATGCTTTAACAAAAATTTATTGAAAATATATTGTTTAAAACCGACGTTTCGGTCCTCATTAGGACCATTCCTTTTATCCTTGAGTTCGGTCCTAATGAGGACCGAAACGTCGGTTTTAAACAATATATTTTCAATAAATTTTTGATAAAGCATTGAAGGGTGTGCTGGCCACAGATGATTATTATTTTCTATATATATATATATATATATATATATATATATATATATATATATATATATGACTGACGCAGTAAGATCTGTATCTAGTAAGATATATATGGTTACATAGGGTTGAAAAAAGACCAGAGTCCATCAAGTACAACGCTTTCAAGTAAACCCAGCACACACAAACCTATACTGACCTATCTGTACACTTACATACACAAACCATATACACCAACATCAGTACTAACTGTAGATTTTAGTATCACAATAGCCTTGGATACTATGCTTGTTCAAGAACTCATCCAGGCCCCTCTTATAGGCATTAACAGAATCTGCCATTATCACATCACTAGGAAGGGCATTCCCCAACCTCACTGCCGTCACTGTGAAAAACCAACCACGCTGCTTCAAATGGAAGCTCCATTCTTCCAATCTAAATTGGCGGTCCCTGGTGCGCTGGTCATTTTTATGGAAAAAAGAACACCCCCTGTCTGCCTGTAATCCCCTCTATTGTACTTGTACAGAGTAATCATCGAATCACCCTCGCAAGGGCCTTTTTTCCAGAGAAAAAAACCCAACCCTGACAGTCTAACCTCATAGCTTAAATCTTCCATCCCCTTTACCAGTTTAGTTGCAGTCTCTGCACTCTCTCCAGCTCATTAATATCCTTCTTAAGGACTGGAGCCCAAAACTGCACTGCATACTCAGGGTGAGGCCTTACCCAAGACCTATAAAGAGGCAAAATTATATTTTATACAAGACAGCACTTTATTTGCTTTAGTAGCCACAGAATGAAACTGCCTGGAATTAGACAACTTGTTATCTACAAAAACCGCCAGATCCTTCTCAGTTAAGGATACCCCCAACACACTACCATTTAGTATATAACTTGCATATATATTATTTCTACCAAAGTGCATAACTTTGCACTTGTCAACATTGAACCTCATTTTCCAGTTTGCTGCCCAGTGTTCCAATTTAATTAAATCGCTCTGCAAAGTGGCAGCATCCTGCATGGAACTTATAGTTTTGCACATAGAAACAGTACTGTCTATGCCTGCCTCCAGGTCATTAATAAACAAGTTAAAAAGCAAAGGACCAAGGACTGACCCCTGCAGCACTCCACTAACAACACTGGTCCAATTAGAAAATGTTCCATTTATCACCACTCTTTGTAATCTATCCTTCAGACAGTTCTCTATCCAACTACAAGTATTATGTTCTAGGCCAATATTCCTCAATTTGATCATTAACTTTCTGTGAGGTACTGTATCAAATGCTTTAGCAAAATCTAATTAGGTGACATCCACTGCCATTCCAGCATCGAGGTTCCTGCTCACCTCCTCATAAAAGGCAACTAAATTAGTCTGGCAAGATCTGTTACACATAAAACTATGTTGGCACAAACATTTACACATATATACAGTGGCTTGCAAAAGTATTCGGCCCCCTTGAACTTTTCCACATTTTGTCACATTACAGCCACAAACATGAATCAATTTTATAGGAATTCCACGTGAAAGACCAATACAAAGTGGTTTACACGTGAGAAGTGGAAGGAAAATCATACATGATTCCAAACATTTTTTACAAATAAATAACTGCAAAGTGGGGTGTGCGTAATTATTCAGCCCCCTGAGTCAATACTTTGTAGAAGCACCTTTTGCTGCAATTACAGCTGCCAGTCTTTTAGGGTATGTCTCTACCAGCTTTGCACAATAACAATGGCTTTCTTCTTGCCACTCTTCCATAAAGGCCAACTTTGTGCAGTGCACAACTAATAGTTGTCCTATGGACAGATTCCCTCACCTGAGCTGTAGATCTCTGCAGCTCCCCCAGAGTCACTATGGGCCTCTTGGCTGCATTTCTGATCAGCGCTCTCCTTGTTCGGCCTGTGAGTTTAGGTGGACGGCCTTGTCTTGGTAGGGTTACAGTTGTGCCATACTCCTTCCATTTCTGAATGATCGCTTGAACAGTGCTCCGTGGGATGTTCAAGGCTTTGGAAATCTTTTTGTAGCCTAAGCCTGCTTTAAATTTCTCAATAACTTTATCCCTGACCTGTCTGGTGTGTTCTTTGGACTTCATGGTGTTGTTGCTCCCAATATTCTCTTAGACAACCTCTGAGGCCGTCACAGAGCAGCTGTATTTGTACTGACATTAGATTACACACAGGTGCACTCTATTTAGTCATTAGCACTCATCAGGCAATGTCTATGGGCAACTGACTGCACTCAGACCAAAGGGGGCTGAATAATTGCGCACACCCCACTTTGCAGTTATTTATTTGTAAAAAATGTTTGGAATCATGTATGATTTTTGTTCCACTTCTCACGTGTACACCACTTTGTATTGGTCTTTCACGTGGAATTCCAATAAAATTGATTCATGTTTGTGGCTGTAATGTGACAAAATGTGGAAAAGTTCAAGGGGGCCGAATACTTTTGCAAGCCACTGTATATCATAATAGATGGAGGGCACACACCAAAAAAGTATGTATATTGCCTGGGTGCTGGGTAATCAAGTGTACAAGTGTAAGATACAAGAAACAGAAAGACTCAGCTAACAGGACTTTGAAAAGTTTTTTTTTCGCATTTTTTAATTACTTTTATGTTCTTGTGGTTGGGTTCATGATGTGCACTTTATGTATGTGAGAGAGATCATAGTGATGTCACTTGGCGCCAAATTCAAACACAGTGTATTTAGTTTGAAGTTTTGGAAATCATGAGGCATCTTGTAAAAGGTCCCAAATATGTGACTGAAACGTTGATTTTGCACGTAAATGAATATTTTTGCTGTTTTTCAAAGTCCTGTGAGTGCTGAGTCTTTCTGTTTCTTGTTTCTTCTATATAAACTTATACAGTAGGTATTTTTATTGATAGATATTCTTGGAAAAATAAGAAGGAAAAAAAGAGATAAGTTCATGAATGATCATGAGACACACACACCAGAATAAAAGTGACCTTTAAATACATTGTGGGAGGTAAAACGTATCAGTCTTGTATGGTAATAATAAGGCTTTAAATGATATTAATCTCTCCAAGTAGTGCATAGTACAAAGGTGACTGATAATGCTATAAATGATGTGTCCTATTCTTGTAGCAATGTAAGCCATTGGATTTCTAAATTGTAGAGTCAGTGCACCCCCATACACCACCTGATGTAGCCTTCTATTTGCACACACACCTCTTCTCTTCTCCAACATTGCAATTAAATGAGAAGTATAAGGGGTACACCCTCATCCAGAGAGCACTTCTGTCTAGGTTCTGGGGGCACTCTGTCGCTGGATCCAGAAAAAAATATGAATGATGCACAAGTTAGGGGACGGAGAGGGGGCAAGAGGGGGTCTGTCAGTGCCAGGCCAAGCTGGGCGGGCACCTTAGGCAATTCATAAATAAGCTGCAACTAAGTAAAACAAATTTTTATTATTATAAAATTATAAATTATTCACCCAAAATTGTTTGAAATGGTTTGGCAGAATTTGGTTAATGCTAACAATGTTTCTTATTATGGAAGAATGGCTGGGTTATAAGGCTACAGTTGCTTATGTACCTAGCTGCACACAAGTGCCTCAGCTTCATGTTGTTTTAGCTGCATAAACCACAGAATAAGAATTCATTAGAAGCAAAGTAACGCACTGGAATGATCTGAACATAACATTTTATTTGATCTCTATTGTGGTTGTACTATTGCAGAACAGGGTGGAGGTTAATTTTTCTTGCCAGAAATCTTGCTTTATATTGCAGTTCTTTACCTCCAGTTCATTTATGTGCAATGGGAAGTATTTGCTGTTTCTTATATGGTAAACATTAGTCCTCCAATGATGACAAGAATCTCTGAAGCTTCTAATCTAAATTTAATACTGGGTTTCCCCTCTCACACTCTTAAACTGTGGGGGTCATTTGTCAAAATATCAAACAGAGGCCATTTTTTTTAAACTTTACATTTTTTATTGTAAAGTTTGCACAGCAAATCAGAACAGTAAGAGTCCGATAATTATTTCAGCTTCAATTAGATGTACACATAACTTACAGGGGACATATTGCATAACGGAAAATCCCCCAAGCTTTTAGGCAGTCATGAATAATATATGGTGCTGGTTTCACTCTGGGTTAAAAAGTATCATTGGCAGCAGCAGGAAATGGAACAAATGGGCAGGACTAATAGTGTTTTGGATAAATTTTCAATAAATTAGCCCAAAACAAAACTTTTTAAAGCACATTCCTTCTGTATTTGATTCACTGGTACATTTTTAAACAAGGTTTCCCCTTTAAAGAGCAGTAAAAATGTTTAATAATGTTTGCTGTACCTGCTTCCCCAAACACTGTTGAAACTTGGTTTATAGACATAGATTTAACTCTGCTTTATTGTATAATGTACCATTGTATTGTTATAAGGGAAGGAGGTAATACCTGTAACACACAGTACTCACTGTGTATAATGACTCTGCTTTCTGTTTAGGACAACCAGCTAATGAACAGAGAAATGATACACCTCTGTATCCTGTGCCAGAACTCCCATACAGCCAGCCTTTCCAGGTAACAAACAGCAGTGCCTCTGTCGTTATTGAAGAAGTGCATTTTGGCTTTTGGTGATTTTTGGTAAATGTCCAAGTAGCAATCACCTTTCAGCATTAAAAGCTTTGGAACCTAAGAAAGGTCAAGGAATAATAGCTGAGTGTGTGTTACAAGGCAGCCTTAGCACTGTGGGCTTCTTGGAGCATGAATAACGCAAGGAATTCTTTGCTACTGTGTTCTGTTGTGAGCCATATACATATATATACATATATATGTGTGTGTTTAGATCCCTTGTCGAGATACAAATTGGTTTTGAATAAGAGATTGTGGACTGTTTTTTGGAGACCTGGTTGCCCAGCTCATGTTTTTGCTGAAATGCTCAGTTTATGCAGTAATGTAAAAATGGAAGCCAAAGCAACATATTCACCCTTTAGCCTCTGTCAGTCAGTAGCAGAACCACAACTCCTGACACTTCAGGGGTGCTGAGAGTTGTGTCACAGAGGCTGGAGGGTGCAAAGGCTGCTATAATGTTAAAGGACAAGGAAAGGGTTAATCATTGGGGGTGTCAAATTGTTAGCCAACCACAGTGATTATAATCTCTTACCTCAGACCCCATGCAGCTGCTTTCCTAGTATTCTTGTAAGTGCCACTCAGCCATTTTTGTTTCTGTCCTGGGACTTGAACTCTGTCCCTGGGCTGTGTGCATATATAGTAGAGCAATTTTTTTTTTGGTGGGGGTGGTTCTTCTAAATTCTAATTTGATTCTACTGCATATGCCCACAGCCCAGAATAGCCACTATGGAACATTGGGAGAGGAAAGAAGATGGCAGCTCAGAGCTCACAATAATAATACCCCAGGGCCGGCAAATTTTTCAGTAAAGAGGAGCGCCAGCTCCAGGGTCTGAGGTAAGTGATTGTAATAACTAAGGCTACCTAACAAATTGTCAACTTCTTTTCCTTTAAATGTATTTTAAATTGTAGATTATTAAATGATAACACAGTTTGTCACGTTATGAACAGCATTTTGAGAGGAATCTATTCCCCCACCAATTCTCCTTGCCCCTACTGGCAGATGGCAGGATATTGCTTGTAAAGTCTTTACAATGATGGCAAATCACGCTGCTCTTTGTAGAGGGTGTTGCAGCATTTACAGACACTGAATAAAAATACATCAGCAACATGAGAGGGCTTATATATTGCCTGTGCTGTATACGATTAAACATTCATTTTGTACCACATGGGCAGAACATACTGCAGGAAGTGTCTCTTTCCTGCCTGATAGTTCACAGTTCTGAATATGGTGCTATAAAAACCAGAATGTGAAAATCTGAATAGAATCAGGCCAGATCTTGCCCCCCAGTTTCGATGTAGGACTAAATTACACTGTGCACATTGCAAATAATGAATTCTATCTATTATTCTTCTATTGTTTCTCCTACTCAGTGTAACTGGAGGAGTCATGGCTGAGCTTTTGAAACAAGACCCCAAAACCTCCAGAAATGTGTTCAAACTTGTCATAATCTGCCAAATTTTGTAAAATAGGAGTGGTATTTAGAGGGTGAGGTCACAAAAGTGGACTTGGTCAAAAGAATTTGCTGCAGCATTTCTTTTTGTCCCTCCTTCCACTTATCAAATGTTGGGAGGTATGATTTAGGAAGGACATAAGGAGAACTATCACAACACACTGCCTTTGGCATCTGTCAGGTTAGTAATATCTTTTTAGAAGCTATGTACCATATACCATATACATATCCATATATAGATAAGCATTATCCATGGCTATCTGCCCTCAAGCCCTAGTAGGATTACTTCTAGCTACTCACCCTCCTGCTCACCACTAACACTCTGCCTGTGAAAGCCACAAAGATACACCGACCAGACAACAGGGGATGATAAAATAATTAACACAACCCAGACTAGGAAGACAGCTATAATAAAATCAGTACTTTTTTGCAGCCCTGTAGTCTAGGCATCAGTCTGGCCACATTAGGTTTTTTTTTTATGTAACCTGTATGGACATATCTCTTGTTTACAGGAAACTGCTTTGCCACCTGCAGTTCACCCAACTACAAAGATAATGTATTCTATTCCTGACACTTTCCCAGAAATACTTATTTTGATAGGCAGGTGTTTTTTGTCTTTACCACTGACAAAAGAGAACTCATACAATGTCTCCCCAATACTGCCCTTTTAGGTTGAATTGGGGAATATTTTCCTACTGTGTTGCTTAGTACAGGTATGGGACCTGTTATCCAGAATGCTTGGGACCAGGGGCCTTTCTACTAAAAAATCATCTAAACATTAAATAAACCCAATATAATTGCTTTGCCTCCAATAAGAATTAATTAAATCTTAGTTGGGATCAAGTACAAGGTACTGTTTTATTATTATAGATAACAAGCAAATCATTCTTCAAAATCTGAATTATTTGATTAAAATTGAGTCTATGGGAGATGACCTTTCCGTAATTCGTAACTTTCTGGATAACAGGTTTCAAGATAAGGGATCCCATACCTGGTGAGTGAGAGCCCCGCCCAGAGACAAGGCAGTAAGCGTCAGTGTTACCATTACTGCTGCTTGGGTGTTGGTTTAGGTTCTGTACTACAAAATAATACTATATACTATGAGAAGCCCTTGTACATTTTTTTGTTTGCATTGTACATGTTGTCACTTGCCAAGGGACAAGAAGTAAATATTAAAAAAACAAAGAAATAGCACCTAACTTTTGGGAGATAGAATAAATGTCATGAGAACAATACTGCATATTATGTATTCTTTAATATTCTGGCTCTGTGAAATGAAGATAGGTAAGAAGCAGGAAAAGATGACTCTCCGTATGGATGGAATGGATATGTGGTAACCTGATAGCAGTCAACTATGAATAAAGGCTAAATGTTTGTTGCTTGAATGGTAATGGTACTCCTGACCTGCTACACAAATATTATGAGCCTCAAACATGGGAGCAATATAGTCTTTGTGGTGCCAGAGTATGGCAGTTGCTATAGCTGTGAAACTTGCCCTTATATAATGAAAGCAAACAAGTGTTTGGACTTTGTTTCTGCCCAACAAGAAATTCCAGTCAGCCCAATCAATAGCTGTCCGTTGGGCTGCCAAGTCGGCCGGTAATTAGCCCTTCTAGGGCCAGTGTAAATCACCATTCCAGCCATCTACTCAGGAACAACTTCACTTTATTTATTAAACTGTTCTAGTTTCTATATGTCTGTGCTTGTAATAGTTTTGATTTTTTCCTTTAGAATCTCTATTATAGTTTATAGGGTATATGTAGCCATTAAGTTTGCCATGAGGTTAAGTGTGGCTGGGCTATAAGGGCCCACATTGACATATCTGATATTGGATTAGAACACAGTGGTTTGAGTTGCTGAAGGGGACACACAGAATACCTGAAAATCTTGTAAGAAATAATAAATTCGATGGGGGGGAATTCACAAAAGTGATGATATTGAGACAAAATAAAAGTGGAGATAGATTTGTCGGATTTACCACCTAATTCACAAACCTCTATCTCAATTTTTGTGACAGTCTTTTAAACAGACAGTTTTCAGATTGTCATTTTTTTATGAATTTGCCTTTAGCTCTGTAAATCTGTCAGTGCCACCAAACCCAGTCCCACATCTACATGAGCCTTGGGATAAGGATTTTACCAGCAGGGCTTTGTATTTCATTTGCCATTTGTCATTTCACTTTAGGGGCATTTCCTGAGGGTTATTTTATTTTACCAAGGAAAACTATACATCATTTTTTTTAGGACAAGCTGGGCTTTCTAATTTTGTCTATACAGGTATCAGACCCCTTATCCGGAATCCCCTTATCAAGAAAGCTCTGAATTACGGAAAGCCTGTCTCTTATAGACTCCATTTTAATCAAATAATTCAGAATTTTAAAACTGATTTCCTTTTTCTCTGTAGTAATAAAACAGTATCTTGAACTTGATCCCAACCAAGATATAAATAATCCTTATTGGATGCAAAACAATCCTATTGGGGTTAATTAATGTTTTATTGATTTTTTAGCAGACTTAAGGTATGGAGATCAAAATTATGGAAAGATCCCATATCTGGAATACCCTTGGTCCCGAGCATTCTGGATAACGGGTCCCATATCTGTACTATATTTCTGTGTAATTCCACTTCTGTAATGAGATGTAAGGGTCTAAATACCTTCTTCAAGGGGAAAAAGTGAATCAAGCGCCCACCCCAAAAGGTCTGGGTAGAGCACAGTTTTCAAGCAGTTATGGACATAATTGAACCCAAAGGTATTAAAATAAAAGCACTTCTATTTTACATTATTTTACATGGTTTAGTGCATTGTTAAAACTTATGTTACATGTCCCCTTTAAAGAGGGGGCACTGCTGCTAAAACTACAATTTTGCCTGGGAGGCCTTAATTTTCCTTTAAATAAAAATGAATATATTTACTTAAAATGTTATTATTGCCCCATTCATTAAGCTGAAACTAGCATAACAATGCAAATGTTAGGGAAAAAACTTTTTTATATAAAACTTATCAATTCAACTTTTTGTTTAATAAGTGTTTCACTTGTTTATAAAATGTCAATAAGGCTTTTTGCGCCTATTGTTTTAGGGTTAGAAAGAGACCCCCCCCCCCCCCCGGGGCTCACTTATCAACTTTCTCAGAGAATGTTGATAAATGGAGGATTCATTCTCCCTACTTATTAAACAGTCCCCCTAGTTATATAGGTCTTGAGCAAACAGCAGGCTTCTCAGTTAGGATACACCAACTGCCACTATGTAGCAAATAAAAAACATCCTATAAGTGGGAGGAGGAAGGATAGCCTAGGGGTAGGGAGACCGCCCTGTGACGACGGGGTTGCAGGTTCAATTCCCTCCTCCGGGGTCCGCCTCGTGACTGCCCTGGGCACGGTCACATAACCTCCCAACGTAAGGATATCAGCCTTTAGAAATAGGCTGGTGGAGCGATGTCCAGATTTTTTTCCAGTGGCTGCATTTACATTTCCCCACATATCCTCTCTTTGCATTTTTAAGGGAATTGTGTTGTCCATGGTAGCTGAAAGCAACTGTCACAGGAAAAATCTGTTTCTTATCACTGGCAATAAGAAGCCAATTGATAGGTGAGCTGAGCTGCAGCACAGGGACAATGGGGCCACCAATGCCGCTAAAATCAGCGAGTGCATTTTAGGGTTATTTTTGGGAATTTGATTAGGATATATGGAAATAATCATGGAACAGAATCTACACTGGGGAGCTGATAGGAGAGTAATGGAGATATTCCCAGAGCCGTATAATAGTGCCCAGCTGGTATGTAATACAGGAGATATCCTGTGAGCGCTATCTGTTATCCCCTGCTGGTGTATGGTACAGGAGATTCACTCTACTTCTATGCATTATCAGTAACTCTTCAGCCAGAATATAGTTCAGCAAGGGGTACACTAACCATTTAGCTATTTTGTCTAGACAACTGCCCCAGTGTTGCAGACTACACTGATTCCCAAGCAGCCACGGCTCATGTATCTAAATGGATTACTAATGAACTCTGAGCAGCGAATTGCCTTTGCATCTTTATACAAAATGAATAATAAAGTGGTCTGGTTCCATTTGCCAAAACACTGTCCAGTCAGGGGTCGCAACACAAACTGGGCAAATGTTAAATACATTTATTCCCATTCATTCCTAATAGTGCAGGGCAGCCCTGGGTATTGCAGGGTTAAACTGAGAGCAAATTAAACACATTGATGGTGGGAATTCACAAAAGTGATGATATTGAAACAAAATAAAAGTGGAGATAGATTTGTCAGATTTTCCGCCTAATTCACAAATCTCTATCTCCACTTTTGTGAATTTGTCTTTTAAGCAGACAGTTTTCTGATTTTGTTGTTTTCAAACATTTTTTTTATGAATCTGCCTTTAGCTCTTAGTAAATCAGTCAATGCCATCAAACCCAGTCCCACAGCTACATGAGCCTTGGTATACGGATTTTACCAGCAGGATTTTGCATTTCATTTGCCATTTCACTATCTGGGCATTTCCTGAGGGATAATTTTAGTTTGCACAGGGAAACTTTCACCAAAAACGGAAAAGTGGCGGTTGAGTCGGAATTTAGGTGGATTTCTGTTTGTGAATCTGGAGAAAGTGTTTTCCACCAGTTTTTCCACCACTTTTACTCCAAAAAAGGACTCTCTCTACTTTTGTGAATTCCCCCCTATATGGTGCTGGTTTCATTCTGGGCTAACCTTATCATCACCCTTTTAAAACTGTTTCCTTTCTTGGAGCTCCCTATGCACCCCCCTCTGGTCCCTGCCCCTGTTTCATATGAATGGTGGGGTAGTGGGTGTGTCCTAACACTCCTTGCCAGAAGCACAGTAGGAGGTGTGTAGCCAATGACAGCCCTGTATTTACACAGGTGGCCAGATTAAATAGGACAGGTAAAGCTTGTGAGATACAGTATCTATATTCTAAGTTTAGAAATACAAACAAGATGTTATAGAGGCAGTAAAGTTTACAATAGTTTCATCTGCCAAAGAGGCACCATAAACCCATGTTCAGCATGAACCCAAAAAGGGCAGATTTGCTGAGACCATGTATTTTTACCAATGCACTAACCAAGTTTAATGTTTCTTGCCCTAGGCATGCCCAGACGTTCCCCAGCAGTTCAATAGGGAGGATCCTGGAGCCAACAAGGTTACCCACCAGACTTCAGAAGGGAATGCTGCCATGGCTGAGCTTCTCGGTGATATCCCCTTCATATTAGCTCCTCATGTGCAAGAACTGCAGAACATGTGTAGGGAACTTCCAGAGAGAGTCCCTTTCTATAACCTTGAAGAAAATTTTGCAAGATTTCACTACGATTTCAGTTTGGAGAATTCTGTGCTTTGTGGCCTCTAAGCCCAGTGTTCAGTGGAATGTTTCCCATTTATCCATGCACATGGGTAAGGAGACTCATCATCAGCAGGCTGTCAAATAGGTTCTCTGTGTGAAATACCTCTAGTGGTATGAGAATTATCAACAATGACTTTTTATCTTTACTTCAGATACTAAATCATTTCCGTTTTTTGTTAAACTGTCAGTAAGAGAATAAAAGATATGAAAGTTGCACAGAGTAAATGTAGAGCAAAATCAGTGCAAATTGGGATTGTGTATGATGAATGTACATGGACTTGTTTACAAATATGCCTCCTTGCTGGTTCCAGTACCTTTATTGCATGGCAATTTATTGTGTTAATTACCTTCTAATTCACTTTCTGGTTCTTCATGATTTCCACCATTATAAATTGGTGGTTAGTGATGTCGCTTGTATCACATGATTGAAACTTGTATATTATAATAATGACATTTTAGGGCTCTGGCACATGGGGAGATTAGTCCCCCGCGACAAAATTGCCTGTTCGCGGGCGACTAATCTCCCCGGATTGCCATCCCACCGGCGAAAATGTAAATCGCCGGTGGGATGGCATACGCGGCGGCGCGATTTCACTGAAATTGCGCCACCGTGTATGCCATCCCACCGGCGATTTACATTTTCGCCGGTGGGATGGCATTTCGGGGAGATTAGTCGCCCGAGACACAGGAGATTTGTCGCGGGCGACTTATTTCCCCGTGTGCAAGCTCTTGCTTTTACATGTGGGACTGCAGTTATCTATTTAGAGCAGGGTATGTTGATTGTACCAGACCAATTGCTTTTTTTTTTTCAAGGACTGTTTACTAAACCTTTTCAGATTTTCATTATCATTTTAGTCTGAAAGGTGAAAAAAGGACTAGAAAACTCAAGGAATGTGCTGCCCTGCAACATGTATTTATTAGACCTGTTTATAAAATTTGAAGTGATCTGATCACCTTTAGTTAATCTATTTTGGATTTGATGTGTGGTATTGCATTGCAGATTTGCTCTTAAATAATTAGTTGCAGCTATTGATATACCAATATAAAATTTGCACTATTTATAATTATATAGTCCAAAAAAATATTATTTCAGTCCATTAGAAACACCATCAACCCCATATGGATAGCCTAACCGGTTTCATGCTTACCCAGCACTTAATCATCAGCAGCAATTGATGACTAATGAATGTATACAACCATGGTCTAGAGCAGTGCTGTCCAACTGGCGGCCCGCGACCCCCCTCTGTGTGGCCCCCCACCTGTCTGGCTGCTTTGATGGCTTACCTTTGAGTAAGCATTAAATGGTATCAGTACTGAGATTAACTGCCCCCCCTGCATGGTTCTCACCTCAGATTCAGGCTGTAATCCCTCTGTATTGTTTAAAGATGTAATTCCCTGTGTTTTTCACACCTTTTAATACCTGCATTGTTCATCCCCTGTAGTGTTCACACCTCAGGCTCAGACTGTAATCACTCCCATTGTTCACTTCTTCACACCTCAGACATAGGTACTGTAGGCAGAGTATGGCACATACAGCCAGCATAGGGCAGGTAGAGTATGGCACACACAGGCAGCATAGGTCAGGGAGGGTATGGCACACACAGGAAGGGTAGGGCAGGCAGAGTATGGCACACACAGGCAGGGTAGGGCAGGCAGAGTATGGCACACACAGGCAGGGTAGGGCAGAGTAATATAATTCTTTCACATATGAATGATGGTTGATATCCCTGCAGTGAGGACCAAGCATTTTGCTGCACTACCACTATTGTGATAAAATGGGGGTGGTATAAAAGGGGGGAGTGGTCAAAACTGGTTTCCATTAGCAGCCCTCCACCATGTATGCAAGAGAAATTCCGGCCCTCTGCACCACAGAAGTTGGACAGCACTGTGCTGGAATGTTGGATCACTGTTAAGAGCATTAGTGAGGTTTGGCACCGACACTGGGGACCAGGACTGGTTTGCAGTCATCTCACAGGTGTTCAGTTGTGCAAAGTCAGCTCTCCACAGGCCAATTTACTCCCATTTCTGTAAACCCAGAGGTCATTTTGGGCATTGGGCATTATTATTGTTCTACATTTGGAAATAGCCTTCCCCAAACTTGCCATAAAGTAGGACTACAGTGAAAAGTAGGAAGCACATACCCTGGGATAAATAGATGAGGTACTGATTCACATAAGTCAGTCCATTAAGCGACTCCAAAAATCTTAAATATCTATAAAAAGGGATTGGATGCTCCAAAATCGTATAAAAGGTTTATTAGTAAATAGTGTTACATAATGAGATGGTCCCAATGCATTTCAAACATTAGAGGTCTTCATCAGGGGGTAAAAAAATAGGCATAAAAAAACATGATAGAGACCCAGAAGATATACTTGAAGCATTTATGTAATTTATCGTATGACTGCTGAGCTGGAGGACATGTGACAGCACTTCTGCCTCCTGTAGCAGGCAAGGGGCGGAGCAATCTATTGTGAGTGCGCAAGCAACGCATGCAATGCGTATGTGTTCCACCAGCACCATTTTCCCAGCTCTGAAGAAAGTTTGGAACGCAAGCAATTTTCATTTATAATAAAACAATAAATCAAGAGGAAACAGGGTTGGACATTTAAACCCCCACAAAAAATGTAATCAGTGAACAGTGCATGTTCCTTCCTTCTGAATAATCTGATTGGCTGGCACTGGATAACAACCTTACTACTTTGCCCTCCTGTTGCAATTGGGGAGTCAGTGATTTCTTCAGAACCCAACACCAATTAGAATATTTGTAATGGCATGGGCTGTTTCCTTTCAGATACCTGTCCAAAGGTGAATATCCCCTTTAAATACAGGTAGACAGCAGACTCCTCCATTAGCACCAGCGCATCAGAATGAAGTGGTTTTCATTTCCCAATCTGCAGTTGCTTGGAATGCCTTTCAGTTCCTAATCTTTATGGAAATTGTTATGTAAACAATTTCTGATTTTCTCTTCTCATTGAGTATTTTGGGGCTACACTTTCCTTCTACGTGTTTTTCAGAAGGTAGTCTAAACCTATACAAGAAGACACTGGAATGCATTATCAATGTTAGTGTGCATCCATAATAAGAGCCTGTATTTGTTTGAACTGTCATGACTAATGTTCTAGCAATTTCCCATGATAAGCCAACAGGTTACATTGGCAAACAACATATGCATTCAGTACATAGAATTCAAACATTTGAATAAAGCAAACACGTACTGGGTGTAACTTAATAGTTTAACACTTACAAAATGCCCAGACCTAGTGAGGAGGAGAATAACAATGCATAACCTTCTGAAAAGTTTTCTGCAGCAATAAAATGTTACAGTATAAACCATGCATTGGGTCTATTGCACTGTTGTGCTGGGTACTGCTCTATCTACTACACACTGTGCTCATCTCTATGCACTGCTCATTAACATGCATTTTCATTGGCCCTGCTAGTTAAACATTTATAGGTTAAAGTAACCCATTTGTATACACAATTTACTGCTTGTAAACAACTTACATAATTATCAGAGCCAATTGGGAAGAATAAGTATGCCTTCCCACAGCCAATTGTCTCCAGTTTCTTTGTCAATATGGCAAATCATCAACCTCATACCTCGGAGATTAGGATTTTTAGGAATAATTTTGTATAGCAAGGAAGAGAAAAATCTGTTGCCCATGACAAAACCTCCTAGTGGGACCTTGTAAGTACCACCATTGATAATTTCAGTGTTCACTAGAGTCAATGTATGAAGTTGTGCACTACTCAGAAGAGCAAGCTTGGTACATTGGTAATCCCCAGCAGTTACTAGCAAATGCAAGCAGCATGCATGGGCACAGGTACCCTGTATAAATGGCATTAGTGAGTGCTACACTTTGCCTCCATTTTAGCACAATTGTGGTTGCATTCATAAATGAGCCTTTACATGTCTTACCTTACATGTCTTGCATAATAATCATGGGTAAAATCCTTTCCACACTACTACTTAAATATAAGTTTATTTTGGGCAAACTCCTCCAAATATTAACATAACAGTTCACAGTTCGTCAGCAAAAATGTTCTTCAACAGTTCATGGTTATGATTTCTCCCTTCTTCGGGGCTCTCACCTTCCAGGGTAACTCTTACACACTGGAACTTTTTTCCCGGGGCTTCTCACCTTCCCCAATGACTTTCACACATCCACAGAGACTCTTACACTTGTGAACACTCTCGGGCTGCTCAGTCAGCCTTGCTGTCTCTGCCCTCCTGGGATACCATTTCAGAGTTATGCCTCTGGCACACTTTGGCTTCTCACCAAGCCTCAACATTCACTCAAATACGTGGTCATGGCTCCCTCTGTTCCTTGCAGTGGAAGGCAGCACCCCCAGCTCTTCTGGGAGCTCCTAACACAGGCAGGCAGCCTTCCTGCCCTGTGCCCTGCTCTGAGAGTGACCTTCTGAGTCCCCAACCTTAATCACCAATCACCCAACTCAATACCCTTTTATTTGCTGCTCATCTGCAGCCTAATCAGGCAGCTACTTACAGCTGGCCAAATCAAAATACTAAACTGTAGTACGGAATGGAGAACCTAAGATACTCACCCAACATTTACTCCAGGCCTTACCCATCTGACTTTTCTGAAGCTGCTTCCATGATTAACAGCATTACCTGCTGCACAACCAGGCATTTTACCTGGGCTAACTTTATCCCACCTTTAACAATGGTGGAAAACACACCAAACAGTGTTCTTATTGTTTGCATCTCTCACAATATACCTACAATAATACCTTAGTAATTATCTTTTTGTTTTGCCTGCCACTGGACCACCTGTGGTTATAAGGGGACCTGGGTATCTCTCTTGCTGACTGATTTAACTTCTCTTCTTTTTTCCAAGATCTCCTTTCTGTTTATCTTTTCTTGCTCTTTCCATAGACCTAGAACTGCTGACTTTGGATATCCTATTACAGTTAACCTATGAGAGATAAACTTTATCTGTTTCTCACATTCTTCCTTTTCTGAACATAGTAGAGTCGCCCATTAAGGCGATGGTTTCTATATTGTGAAAACCTAATTCTTTGTATCGACTGTTTTTAAAGGACAATGAAAGCGGAATTATTTGGGGTTGCCAATATGTTAGGTACCGCAGTTAATTCAATTGCTTAGATTTTTTTTCCACAGGTCAATGCTCATTTAATGAAAAAAAAATGCACCAAAGAAAAAACAAATAGGGCAGCAACACAAAAACATTCCCAGATGTCCCTAGTGCTGACCGGGAGGCTTATTTATCAATTATAAAATTATAATCCATTTTTTTTGTGAATTTTAGAGGTTTTTTTTTTCAATTTGAAAACTCGACATTTTTCTAAATGTGACTGTTTCTTATTTATTAAAAAATGTGGATATAAAAAAATGAATTGAATTAAACTGTGAAAAAAACTCAGAGCAAATGCATCAAATTTGTATTCTTCTCATTAGTTTTAATGGGGTTACAGAGTCACAAAAACAAGACTAAAAACTCCAAAAAACTTAAATAAAAAAAAAACCCCACACATATGTCGCCTAGGACAATTGCCATTGACTTCTACATGAACGCGCAAGCTTTTACATTCACGTTTTCCAGTTTTTTTGCACTAATAAATATTAAACATTGTAGCTTTGGAAACTCTCATTTTATTTTGGGAGATTTTGCAAAGCAAATTCAAATCACGGACGAATTTCAAAATCGTATGTTGATAAATCTCCCTTCAACTAGATAAAGCCCATTAGACTACTTTTTTTTATATATCTTCTGTCCTCCATCAGCAGTCCATACTGTATAAGCAGAACAGGCTGTGGCACTTGGGGGCTATTATAGTCACAGATATAACTGAACATTGATTTCTGTAGGACTTGAGATCCCTGGTCCTGTGATAGATATGTGACACTTGAATATAATAAAATAGCTTAGGTAACCAGGATATTGTGACTGCATAAATGTAACCTAGCCAGTGTCGGACTGGCCCACCAGGATACCAGGAAAACTCCCGGTGGCCCCAGGGTTCAGTGGGCCCTCCTGCTCCTGACCATTTGGCCTGCTTCATGGTCATTCATGGCCTATTTCTGAATGGGAACAAAAAGGAAAAAAATAGATGGAAGTATAGATACTAGCATGCAAATAAAAGAGACTTGGAGAACAAAATATTTTGGAGAGTGGGCCCACGGTCTAACGTTTTCTGATGGGCCCCTGGGGTCTCAGTCAAACACTGAACCTAGCCATGATATGAGTAAGTTTCCAGCATTCTAGAAGGTAAAACAATGCAGAATAGTGACCAGGAAGCAACTGCAGGAAGGTAGGGGACTGGTTTTATATACCTTATTATCTCTATTAGTATTGAAATTCATACAGGTATGGGATCCATTATCCGGAAACCTGTTATCCAGAAAGCTCCAAATTATGGGATGCCTATCTCCCATAGACTGCATTATAATCAAAATTTTCTAATCAAAAATGTTTTCCTTTTTCTCTGTAATAAAACAGTACCTTGTACTAAGATATAATTAATCCTTATTGGAGGCAAAACAATCCTATTGGATTTATTTAATGTTTAAATGGGTTTATATGGTGTTCCAAATTATGGAAAGACCTCTTATCCAGAAAACCCAGGTCCGGATTCTGGGTAACAGGTCCCATACCTGTATATAAATGTGCTTGTTTTTGTGTGCAACCCCAGCACCGTTGCTTTACTCAGTAGGAAAAGCTAAGTGCATTGTTGCAAAAAGGGTAGAACAGGCTGACAAGAATAACATCAACTCTAAGAGAATGGCATTTGGGAATTCAGATTAAACATACACTCTCTTCATTATAACCATACTCCTATGGATGAGACATAGGGGCTTGAGGTATGAGCCCTTGTCACTGTTCAGAACTGTCAAAAAAACATAAATGATATATGAGAAACATGAAAAATTCACGTGAAGCTGACACCGGCAACACATCCTCTAGCTATCATTGTGATATTTACCAGGTGCCTATAAGTTGTGCTTATTCATTTATTTATTTACTGGTCGGCGGCTGCGGCAGGCTACAAAGGATACCTATAGGCTGTTTCCCCTCCAGGCCTGGTGCAATGGCTGTATGAAGGGCATTACTGAGGAATGTTGTCTCTGCTGAACTATTTTGTTTGCATCACTTATACACGTACTAGGGTGTGCATTTCTGTTAATACTGGGGTAAATGTTGAACGCACCCAGGTTTAAGCACATGCAGCAATGCTAAGTATAGTCCAGATCAGTGAGTTTGCAATTGGTGCTTAATGCTTGTTCATAGCTGCTGCTATCATGTGGGGCAAAAATCCTCTTTAATGGGGCAGTTCCCCTTTAAAATAACTTTCAGCATAAAGGGAAATTGATGTTCTGAAACATCAATTGGTCTTAATTTTTTGATTTTTTAATGTGTTCTAGAAATTTAGCTTTTTGTTTAGCAGCTGCCCACTTCATCATTTCAGCAGCTATCTGGTTGCTAAGGTTCTTATTTACCATAGCAATATGAAAAGGAGAAGGACTGAATAGATCAATAGAAGGATAGATACGAATTATGGAAGCACTCCTTCAATGTATTCTCGATACCCGGGTGCCAGAGCAAAGAGTGTAGAACAGTAGAACGAAGTGACAGCACTCACGGGAATTTTTCATAATCGATAAAATAGAGATAACAAAAGTCGAGTTACGTTGAGGTGAGGTTTTATTGATCCTACGTTTCGGTTTCTTACTGGAACCTTCGTCAGGCATCCCTGACGAAGGTTCCAGTAAGAAACCGAAACGTAGGATCAATAAAACCTCACCTCAACGTAACTCGACTTTTGTTATCTCTATTTTATCGATTATGAAAAATTCCCGTGAGTGCTGTCACTTCGTTCTACTAGATCAATAGAAGGATAAGTAATAAAAAGTAATGATAACATTATAATTGTCAGTCAGTGACCCCAATTTGAAAGCTTGAAAGAAAGCAAAAAAGGAAGGTCAATAATTTAAAACATAAACAATAAAGACCAATTGCAAAGTTGCAAGGAATAGAAGTTACTGTAAATTAAAGGTGAACCAACCCTTTAAATGAGGGCTCCACCGAGTCCAGCCTATTAGGAATGTAAATGAGAATGAAAGCCGGTTCAACAACTATTAACTATAAAACTCAAAATGTGTCAAAAAGTTAATGGCACCACAACCTGACCCACTCATTTTATATTCTTAAAATCCTTCAGCTTTTTTCTTCAACCCAACAGATTGCATACTGCATATGCTGCAAAGTTTTTCTGGCTTACCCAGCAGGACAGCGCAATGCCCCCTGCAAATTCTCCTGATTCCTGTCACTGAGCTTTTATGGATCAGCAACTGTACTGCTCAGACGTGGGTGGGTTGAGCACTGCTGTTACTTATCAGCCAGGGAAGAGACTGGCTTTATGCAAGAGAATAAGCAGAAAAGTGCAAACTATGCTACTGGGAATTATTTGAAGTGCCCTATCAGAGCTTTACGCTACTGAGGCTTTCCTTTTCCTTTAATATTGCCCTGTGCCAGTGGCCCACTGCATTAAAATGCTCCTATAAAAGCCTGAAATGTCAATATGACTCCCAACTGCATTTGCATTTCTGAAAATAGGGAAAAATCTAGACGGCCATAGTTGTGGTGGTACCATCATAGAAGTTGGAACTAAAGGGGGTATAAATACACATTGGCACAGTAAACCAACACAATGTAAAACTGTAACTATCCTCCGGCTGAACTTGCACCTGTCTCACAGAAAAGCATTTTCTAGCTTCCTATTCATTTTGCACTTCTGTACATACAATGTTGCCTGTGCAGCATGATTGAACATTATGCAGGAGATTATCCCATGTTGTACAGTATGTTGTTGGGTAATGTTGTTCATAGAGAAGCACAAAGTAAATCAAAAGCTATAAAATACGTGTATGAGCAAGTCCGGTTCAGTTTCGAAAGGAGGATCATTCTGATTTTCCTGGTGTATCTTCTTTGCTGGTGCTTGACTAGCTTGGCCAGAAGCTGGCATAGACTAGATAATATGGTGTTGCCTAAAATGAAATGTGAGGGACAAAAGGGGAGAGAAGGGGCGCTAGTGACCAAAATGTGGGTGATGGAAAAAATGTAAATAACATGAGCAAGAAAATGACAGAAGAGCAAGGGGAATGAAGACTGAAATTATGGATACAGGATAATGGAAGGAATAAAAAGGAGTTGATGAGAAGGAAAATGGTGAAGGAGAGTGGATAAGAGTATAGAGAATTAGGAAATAAAAGGGAAGCAGAACAAGGAGGATGTGAAATGGGCAGACAATGAGGGAGATGAAATCACAGAAAATTAAGGGGACAGAAGGGTGAGAACATATAAGCAATAGTGAAATGTGGGAGTTAAACAGAAAGAAAAAAGCAAGTGTGGGCATTGGTCTTTTTGCACTTTTCTACCATTAGGACCTGGCTCAGCAACATGTGAATTGGAAAGGTTGGAGCAGTGCCGGCAGGCCCCAAAAACTCGAGTATGTATATTTTTATGCAACTCTGCCTTTGTTTGGCAGTGCTACGTTCATGAGGGCAAGCAGTGGGGGGCATGTAGGCGTCCAGTTCCACCCTGGCCCTAATTTGTGCATCATTCAGACATGCAATTTAGGGTGTGCCCCCAGATACAAGATTACATGGACCTCTGTATTTACTGCCTGCCCTTTCACTGCAGAACCATCTGTGGCACAGTCACACAATAATAATTACAGCTGTTATATAAGCTTATGGTAGAAACAAGAAAGAGCTGACAGGGGTTGACCATGGCTGGGGCCCACCGACAGATCCTCAGTTACTCTGAGGCCAGTCCGACCCTGCACAGGAGGGAGTAGAATCCGGATTATATTTGGCTTAGTAAGTAGGTGTCATCTTAACATTTTTAAATGTTGCACAGAGAGCTATTCTTAGATAATTTGCATGTAGTTTATTTTTTTTCCTTTTTGTGGTTTTTAAATTATACTATTTTGTTCTGCAGCTGTCAGGTTTAGCATTTAAATGTCTGGTTTCCAGGCAGGTAGGAGTTTAAATGACAAAATGAAAGAGATAAAGGAGACAGCCTGAACAGAAAGGGGAGTCGTGAAAAATATCTATTTTTGGGGTGCCCAAGTTCTGTTCCCAGGATCTTCCAATGGGACAGCCAGTTCAGCTCAAATAAGTATAGATGCATGTTGCACACAGAATTTTAATAAACTTAACTTTAATAAAGGGAAGCATGGTTATCAAAACCTTGGTATCCTCACTCATCTAGTAAGGTATGAGTTAAACAGAAAATGTTGCCTGTTGGTAGATCAAGGACACAAAACTCTTTATTAGGTACAGGGATTGTGGTTGGTGGCACATTCCACTCTTTGACCACATATAGATAAGAGCTTCTATAATGTATGTTTATGTTATACTGGAAATATAGGGCCTGTGGTTTTCTATGTATATATCACTGGGGTGGATGCATAGTGGCTAATATGTGGAGACCTGCATGTTACTGGAAAACATTCATTGTCAAAAACAATAACCCGGATGTAAAATATAAGCAATGTTCAAGAGGCTGAGCCCATAAATACAAGGAGGCTAGGAAGTAAGGTGATAGAAGAGAGCAAAAGGAGCTGTGTACACATATAGCACAAAACAATATCAAACAAAATTGGAAACTGCATGTGTCACTAGGCAAAAACACCAGTGAGGAGCTGAAACCAATGAAAAGAATGCAAAAAATCATAACAATAGGTAAGAATGACAGGTGCACAAAAAGGCTACAGCACATACTGGTACAAGTTGTCATGGCACCCTAGGCAAATCTACCTAACTGCATTTTCTGCAAGGTGGATGATGGCAAGATGTCTTTCCCATTTATGAACTCTCTTAGACTCCCTTTTAATCTCTATTTGCTCCTGCACTAGCTATTCCTCTTTACATCTGCCACTTGTTTATAATAAACTCTGGCAACATGACAACTGGTGATGCAACATGCTCAAAGTTAGTAATTTAGAAACTTATCAAGACCACAATGGTTATGCCAATGCATTGATATCACTAAGGCAGAACGCTGTATGATCCCAAACTATAGGTTTGCAGATACAGGACCATGAAAGCTCATAAATAAACCAGTCAAGACAAAGAGACTCAGTCTACCATAAACAACAGGATGTACTTTTACTTTCTGTGAAAAGACGTACAAGCAGTGATTAAAAAGATAGGAACATCTCTTGACCAATAAAACCCATACAAAGCGGTATCAGATCCTACACAAACACACATCAGGTAAGATTTTGTTTAAAACCAGTGAAGCACCAACTGAAAGCTGGACCCCCAGCCTTAGAGAAATCACCTTGGCAAGATATTGCCCTTGGTCTAAGTACCAATGATATATCCTCATGTTGTGCAATTGCTAGTTTTTGTTTCAGTGAGTGTAATGGATATTCAACATACTGTATCATCTGTAACAATCAAATTTCAGCATCCATTAATACCTGTTGTTCATGTAGGTTATTTTCATGTTGGAATTTCAAGTGCTTCTACATTGTCCTGGACTGTATGTATTGCATGGTATGTTAGTTATGGTAGCTTGGGTCATCATCAACCAAAATAAAATTCTGCTAAGCAGTGGCCATACACTATAAGATCCGCTTGTTTGGCGAGGTCCCAAAGCAAACTGTTCTTCTCCCAATGTGCTCACCTACGAGTGGGCGATATCAAGCTAATTCTATGGTTTGCCCCTAGATCCAAATGATTGAATTAAAATGGTGGGCATAGGCAAAGTCGGTCCGGGGACCACATTAATGAGCTGATGCGGTCCCCAATCCAACAGAAAATTCAAACATGCCCATCGAGATCTGCCCGATTTCAGGCCAGATGACGGTCAGGGAGGTCTATCGGTGGTGCCCATACACGGGCAGATATCGGCTGCTGAAATCAGCTTGTGTGTGGCCACCTTAATGGTTCCTTTATAGCCTGCTGTCTGTGAAAAGTCTCTGGGGATCTTCAAAAAGAAATAACTGGGCTTCTCTCTGTATATTGGCAAGATGATACAAAATTGTTACTTCCCTCAACCAAACTTGGTTGGATAGGTACAGTGGTCCTACATGCGGAACTGAATAATTGTACAGGAAACAGTGCCATAGGGTAATTTGTAACAATTTTTGTGCTGCAGAGATGCAAACCACAGGTATTTTGGTAAGGTTGCCCTCAGTCACTGTTTCAGTGGGACTGACCGCCTTTCAGACTCCCTGTTCCTGTAGAAAATTCACCCTGGCAAGTTGCTGTAGAAAAGAATATGTAAAAAAAATATTTTGGAGCTTTTCTAGGGAAATCTAATAAGATAATAGTATTATTATTATCATCATGTTATTATTATTATTAAGATTAAAATATGTGGCTGTGATGTTGAGTGGGTGTACAGCAATGGGGGAAAGCCAAAAATGAGCATGGCATAAAAAATCCTGTCCCCAGGTTTTACTTTGGTAACCTTATGCTTGGAGTTAATTAAAAACACACACATGCAAGTATAAACTTAAATATGAAGCTATCTTACTTGCAGCACATATCTATATTTTAAAGGGGTTGTTTACCTTTAAATTAACTTTTAGTATGATGTAGAGAGTGATATTCTGCAATTGGTCTTTACTTTTTATCATTTATGGGTTTTGACTGATTTAGCTTTACATTCAGCAGCTCTCAAGTTTGGAATTTTAGCAGATATCTGGTTGCTAGGGCCCAAATTACCCTATCAACCAGTCAATGGTTTGAATGAGAAACTGGATAATGGATAGGAGAGGCAACACCAGATTTGTAACTACAGTGCCCAGAAGCTTTCCGCTCTCTCAGGATAGCACACATGCGCATCCACTTATCTCACATATGGTGCACTGGGGACACGACATGCTGAAGTTTCTACGTGTCCTGTCCCCAGTGCTTCATATGTGAGCAAAGTTTAAGTATGGCTGGGTGGCATGCCACCGCTAAATTTGTGCCGCCCTAGGCCCAGGCTTTTATGGCCTTGCCACAAATCCAGGCCTGAGAATAGGGTCTAAATAACAAGATAAGTAATAAAAAATAACAATAAATGGCAGATTCTGTTAATGCCTTTAAGAGGGGCCTGGATGAGTTCTTGAACAAGCATAGTATCCAAAGCTATTGTGATATTAATATCTACTTTTTGCCTCACCTGGTAACTTGTGGGGTGCTTCCACTTGAGGCGAGTTTCCCAACCCACTTTATGGCAGCAACGCCCCTGGTGTTTTATCACTGTAATATTTGCAACCATAACATAACATGCCAGGCATAGATTTGTGGGTTTCTTTTTCTTTTTAAAGCATTCATGATTCTGGGAGTACCAACTTATAATTTATATATAATTTAGTAGTTGCCACATGCCATGCCATGTATAATTGATTACCCATATGTAGTAATTAATTATGTTTCAGCCTTGAAACAATCCTTGATTTGAAAGATTACAGTAAGAAAGCTGTGTTAGCATAAGTTTATTAAGACATTGGGAGATTAGCCCTTCGTATAGTCCTTAATGCAATGCAAAAGTACGGACTTAACATCTGCATATTGATATTCCTCTTAAACTTCTAGCAGCCTTTCAGCAAGTAACTGTGTTCACTTGGGGACTGCTCTTACACCCAAGGGGCGAGGAATGCATTCAGTTTGCCATTCCGCAGGCTGACACGCAGCAGACATTTCTAGCCCAGTGCCTATTTTACACATGAGGAGAAGTAGCTGTACGCTTAGGATAATGCATTGTTAATGGTGTTACGTGCCCCATCCATTTCAGTTAACAGCTAAGCTGCCAGTGCTTTTCATCATTTTTAAATAAGGTTAAAAATAGAAAATCTCAGGCACCTTGTGCGTGTCGAATCTGGAGCATCAGAAACGGTAAAATATTCATTAATGCAGCTGAACAATGTCCCTTTGTACAACAGACTGTACATATATATATATTCTTTTTGTTGATAGAATTGAAGATCTGTATACACATGTCCACTCTAGCCACATATACAGTTGCCATTGCGAGGGGCATGCCAAGGCACAGATGGTTGTTTAAATGCCAAGAGTGGGTGGAATGATTCTATTTAGGGGATGCGCCTGACAAAGAGCAAGTAGAGAGAGAAGAACTAATACAATGAAACCTATTCAAAATAATTTTTATGACCTATGTTAGACTTCTCTCTTTACAGGTCTGGACTGGGATTCATTAGAGGCCTTGGCATTATAAGTACACAAAGGCCCAAACAGCCCCCCCACAGGCTGAATAAATAGTGTCTATGGAATCATATGGAATCAAGCAGGATCTTGACCAACTGGCAATCTGGGCGGCTAAGTGGCAGATGAGATTTAATGTGGATAAATATAAGGTCATGCACCTGGGATGTAAAAATATGCAAGTCATTTATACCCTTAATGGGACTGCACTGGGCAAATCCATAATGGAGACGGACCTTGGAGTCCTTGTAGATAATAAACTTGGCTGAAGCAAGCAATGCCAGGCAGCAGCTGCAAGGGCAAACAAGGTTTTGAGCTGTATTAAAAGGGGTATAGATTCACGGGAGGAGGGGGTTATTCTTCCCCTTTACAGAGTGCTGGTAAGGCCCCATCTAGAATATGCTGTTCAGTTTTGGTCTCCAGTGCTCAAACGGGACATTACTGAGTTAGAGAGGGTCCAGAGAAGGGCAACTAAGCTGGTAAAGGGTATGGAAAGTCTCAGTTATGAAGAAAGCCTGGCCAAGTTGGGTCTGTTTACACTGGAGAAGAGGCGCTTAAGAGGTGACCCCTGGAGCTACCACCTAGTTCCACGGCTGCCCACATCAAGACAGGAGGAAGGCAAAGGTCCCAAGCACAACTATACAGAAGTGCAAGAGGCACATGTTGGTACAATTACCTTTAATGAATAGGGTTCACATATCTGATTGAGGGGAAATTGGCGGCCCTGCAATTGCAGTTTGGTAAGTAAATGACCCCTTAAGACTTCCATTTAGATGGGATTTAGATGTGTGATTTAAGCTGAGACTGGAAATTTGTATCTATATGGCCCTACTTGTATACACTATAGCATGTCATATTAATGTATTTCCAACAATGTATTTTATGTATTTCATTAATAATACAGACATGGCAAACAACAGAAAATTGGATATATAGACAGACAGACAGATAGATAGATAATTAAATATATAAATACAAAATATGATGAAATTAAGAGTGTGGCTATATTAAAAAATGAAAATTATTACCCACTCTGTAGTAGAACAGAGGATCAAACAAGTTGTTAGTGATACTTAAATGCTTTTGCATAGGCCCCAGGTCTGCATGGAATACAACCTCAAGTATTAAGAAAGTTAAGTTCAGTTTCAGCCAGACAACATTTTCTGACTTTCTCAGACTCCCTTTCTTCTAGTTTAGTACCTGGAAGAAGTTGATGTAATTCTATTATTTATAAAGGATTTAGGATGGCAATTCCAGACCTGTATGTTTGACATTTGTAAAGGGCAAGTTATTAGAAAGTTTGTAAAGGGATCACATTCAAGATTATGTTCTGGCAAATGGCATTATTGGTAGTAATTAGCATTGCTTTATGAAGGGCAGATCAGGTCATGCAAATGTACTTTTTAGGCTTTTGATAATGTAGTGAGAAACTTGGACTGGGGTTGTTGTAAATGTGAACAACTTTTGCCTAGGCTTTTGATACAGTGCCACTTAAACATCTGTTTTTTTAAGCTAATGCTATTTGCACGTGGATAAAGCACTGGCTAAATGATAGTGTACAGAGGGTGGTTGTCAATGGAATATTTAATAACTGGAGTAGGGTTCATAGTGAGGCATCACAGAGTTCTGTACTGGGTCGACTTTTAATTCATGTATTCATTAGTGACTTTGGGGAGGACATTGAAGACAATATATCTGTGTTTGCTGATAACACAAAATTATGCAAGACAGTTAAATCCATTTGCGGTGTGCCATTCTTGTAGGGGATCTGGATAAACTGGCATTGTGGGTGGCTAAATGGCAGATGACATTAAGGCTTTGTGCTTATGATACAAGCCACTTATACACTTAAATGGACTAAAGTTTGTCATACATGGGTCTGTAAAAACTACTTGGCCCTTTGATGGCCTGCCTAATAGATCATTGAATTAAAATTGGCCCAATATTGTGCTGGTTTTTATAGTTGTATGAGAACTGCATTGACATATAAATGGGATCATCTGCAAATGGGTCTGCTTATGCCCACGTTAGGATTCAAATGTTGGCCTGAGGGCCAATCTTTTGGATCCGACAAATCTAATCTGCCCTGCACATGGGTGGCCAAAGCAACCTTTCCAAGCAAGCAAATCTATTTGTGTATGGCCAGATTAAGTTAGGCAGGTCATTGATAGAGAATCTGTTGCAAGCCTGCCAGTCAGCCACAAACAGAGAAAGGTATTGTCTAGTGTTTATAGGGGTATTTATTTATTTATGCACTACCGCTTTTAAAGAGAGAAAGTCTAAAGAAAAGTGACTTCACTCGGTGGTCATTTTACCTTTCACACATCTATAGTGATATTTACATCTGCAACCAGCACATGCGCTGTTCATGCAATGAAGAATGCAGGCAGGCATGTTTCTCCAGCAGAGTGCCCAGCTAGAGGAGAGTTTCTATGGAGACCAGCAATGCCATCTCTCCATTGGCTACTAGACTAGAGGGTGTGTTTGGTAACTTGTGCTGAGAAGAACTGAGCATGCTCAGTAAGCCAAGAGCCAAAGTCAATTCCAAAGAGGGGGCCAAGTGAGTTAGCTAAGTAGAAGGAGTCCTAAGTGATCAAGGGAATGCTGCAGCCTTACTATTAACTTTTAAACAACCAGAGTGGCAGGTATTTAAAAACTTCAAAGAGGCTGTACACTGATTAAATTGTTTTGTAGGGGGTTTACATGTCCTTTAAACATGTATGAGAGTAAGTCATGAGGGTGGTGTACCTGTTAACTTTTTCGACTCTTATCACTTCCATTCATCATGCACATAATTTGGGTGTTCTTTCTACAATATTGAGTTAAGTTGAGCTTGTGTCAGCAGTGCTGCTTGTGTGTGGAGAGATATGCATCAATTAAATATTATACACAGTATATGGTGTTTGATCAGCAAGTCATAAAAGTGGTTTCCTCAATCCTAGATAACAGATTTTCTACTCAGATAAGTAACACATAATGGTTCCAGTATCATAATAGATGCTAAGAAATTCAAAAATATAGTAAGGAACTTGTGTTCATTACCTGTGGATATTAGGGCCTCACCAAAAGTTTCAGCAACATATATTGAATTTTCTCATTAATTAGGGCCCTACCAAGCCCTCTACACTCCTGGACCCCCCTGCAGCCACAGAGTCTGCTTCCTCTATAGTTAAAGGAGAAGGAAAGTCAAAACCTATTAAGCACACTATTAAATAGTACTACTATTGCTGTGTAAAAACGCTATATTCCTGGCTTGCCTAATGAAAGATTTACAGAGATACACATACTAGAACCTACATACTTGTTTCAGTGAACGGCGCCGCCATCTTGTCCAGCATGTCTGTATGGGCTGAAAAGCACAAGCACAAGCCCCCCCCTCCGATCCCCGCTCCTGCCACAAACCCCCCCCCCCACTCCTGCAACAAACCCTCTGCCGCTCACCGCACCTGCCCCCCCAAATAGATATGTGTTACTAGTAGCAAGCAAATGCAATAAGAGAAACTGCGCCACTGGAGAAGGAGATGGGTGGACAGGTAGAAAGCTTTGTGCGCACCACGTTAGTGATGAAAGCAAAAACAAACTAGAGAGCCCACATGTAAAGCTATCCACCCAACTTCTTAGCGTTCACACAAGTAAGAATGATCACCGCTCCCCCCACCTGCATGTCACATGAGTTCTCCGTCGGCTGCGTCGCCATGGCAACCAGACGCTCCTGCTGTGTGCACATGCGCCGCCTACAGTAACAAGTCACCAAGTCTGGGAAGGAGCGATGCATTATGGGAATCTTCTCTACACTGCTCAGCATTTATTTTCCTGTTTGGCTTCTGATCTTCTGAACAGGTGAAATATGGGGAGACTTAAGGGCACTATTGAGACAACTGAAGGTATGCCTGCAGCTTGAGATTAACTCTTTATTAGCCTTTCCTTCTCCTTTAAGCCCTTGCTCAGGATCAGATTTAACTGGCACTTTTAAAGGAAACATATAGCATACTATATGGCGCTGGTTTCACTTCAGGCTAAAAATTATCATAGCTTTAAAAAAAGGCTTTACTGGAGCTTCCTATAGATCTGCTAAGGTGTCTATCTGTGTTTTAAATGAGGGGTGGGCGTGCTGTAGCAATCCCTGACAAGAAGCACAGTAGGAGGGGGCTAGCCAATCAAAACCCTGCAGTCATACAAGCAAAGACAGGTTTCAGTTCTTTGTCAGGTCAGCCTAGCCGCTGATTGGTTCCTATCCTAAAGTGCAGTGTGCTGAGTGCCACTGGCCCCCCTGCACAGCTTGGGAAAGGAGGCTACAGGAAGTGGAACAGATGGGTGGGACTAGCAGGGTTTTTGAAAAGTTTTTTTAAATAAATCAGCCTAAAACAAAACCTTTTTAAGCATATTCCATCTATATTAAAATATATAAAAGAGTACAGTGCACTGGTATATTCTTGTCATTTACACAATATGTAACTATGGCCACCCATCCCCACAATTCAGAGCCCATTCCTGAGCTGACCCAGATAACCTATACTCATATGCCAACTGTAGTCAGTACTTCTCTGAGCACTTGCACTTTTACATTCATTTTTTATTATAGCGCTTTTGCATTTTTAGACTGCTAAAATCTTGAATCAACAGAGTCAAGGGTTAAATGCATACAGGAAGTGCATAGAAAGTGCAACTTTCTAGCTAGACCTACAGTATACTAACCTTGTGCACCTGTTTGCTAGTTTCACCTGTATCTAACACCTGCCTAAAGCAGTGCCTGTGCTTACCATTCTCCTAGCCCCATGCTAGCCCTTACTTTGTAGGCTCACATTGCACCTATTTGGGTGCCTTCGGTATCTCCTGCAGAATTTTTTTTCAGTGGGCTCAATAATGCTGGAATTGGAACTGTGAGTAATAAAATCACAATGAACAACAAATATGTTTTGCACTTTGTACTTGTTTAGTAATTCAGTCTTACTATCATCTTTACAGAATTTCAAAACCACCAGTGATGCTGTATTACTCCCTTATGACAATTTCCAGCTGCAGAATCTTGCTAATAGGTTATATACACATATTACATTAATGTCATTAAAATATTATACATTACTTAAAAAGCACTAAGGTTTTGCTGGTGCACAAAACAATTACAGCAATGCCGGGAAGATTTTAGAGTCTGATTCCGGTGCAATGACATCACTCAGGAGCAACTAACCCAACACAAATACTGTCTGTAAGAGATGCTCTGGGACTGAATGTTGGATGGGATGTTAATGCTGTCCAAAAAGCAGCCCAAAATACAACTTTTCTCAGCACTTTCCTTCTATATCTAGAGAAGTATAATCCACTGGCACCCACAAGCTGTAAGAACCCTGGGTGGAGGTCTCTAGAGAGAAGTAGGCCTAAAAATTCAAGTGTAGCTGGGACTCAATACTTTGGTCATATGTCAAAAACACTGAGAAATATTCATTTGTTGTGACCTATGGTAGCACACAAGATGACACACAATTTTTTTAAAAAAGTAGTCAGGAGTCAAGCAGTGCATTACTGGTCTGAATAAAAAAAATGTAGCTTTCTTTTTCTCTGATCTACATTTCACTCATCACTCATGATAATGAATGGCTTTACTGTTAACATTGTTACTGTTAAGCTTACAAAACTCTTGTTATTGTGGGCTGCCTATAAAAGTTCATTGAGCACAATAAAAAGTTGTAAATGTTGAACGATTTATAAAGGGAATGGAAAAATCTTACTTATACTGTATAAAGATAAGACCCAATCAGTTTGGATCAAGCATAGGAATAAAAGGTTAAAGATTTATTTAAAGGAAAAAATTATTTGTTTTATTTCCCCCTCAAAATCAAGCCCCCCCACCCCCAAGTCACAACATAACATTGACCTTAGAAGCAAAATAATACAAGCAGACTAAAAGCGAACCTTAGCCTTCCCAAGGTCACTGCAACCAGCAGGAAATTATTTGATTATAACACACACCTAAAATAGATTTTTCCTGTGGTAAATTGAGTTGACTTAATTAAGTCTTAATTAGAAATACACTGAACACCTTGCTTGTTGGTAGCATTTGAGAACTGAACTCGAAAGGTTTGGAGTGGTAATAGAGAATCCCTGACATGGCATCTGTTGGACAGCTAATTGGTTTACAGCTTTTTGTCAAGACAGATAAAAGAAAGGGGAAATCCAAGGACCAAAATGGCATACACAGCAAAGGAAAATACACAGTAGTAATTATCTTAGACATTGGAAAATATCTAGAACAATAAACCCGGTATGGAAAAAATGTCCAAAACTGAAGTCATTCACTGCAGTGAATGGAAAGCCCAGGTGCACTGCTTTGGGCCTTCAGGTAGGGGAGTGGAACAAACCATTTGATGAAAGGTAGGCATTTAATAAGTGACTCCAAACCAGGTTTATAAAAGCAATAGTTGTTTATCTAATAGATTCTAAAGACAGGGTTCACATGTTTAATTTTTACATACACTGCCTTTAAAAAAGTATGTTTTATAATGGCAAAATCTGACCCATGCATAACCACGCAGAGGGTAGTGGATTGCATTTGGCAATGTGAGCCAATAGCCTACCTGTCACGGTCGGCACCCAATACCAGAGCTAGTGCCAAGCACCCTGGTCTCAGCTCGTGCTTCACCAGTAGCGTCACCGCCTTTGGCTTCGGGAGGAGCCCTCAGCTACTCGGATGCCACCTGGACTTATACGAGAGGTGCAAAGCAGGAGTTCTGGCTAGCAATGGGGCACGACTGTAGAAAGTCAGTTAGGCCAAAGATCACGGTACAAATAGGGTAAAACAAGGTCGTCGTCAGGCAGGCTAGGTCGGGGCGGGCAGCAATCAAGGATAGTCAGACAGGCAAGGGTCAAACCGGGTAATCAATACAGCAGGATGAGACGAAATCGTAGTCAAAGTACAAGCCGGGGTCAGATATGGATAATCAGAATAGTCAGGAGCAAGCCGGGTCAAAACACAGGAAGGCAACAAGGCAGGATACAGAAACGAAGTGTACAAGGCTCAGAAAAGCACCAGGATCAAATCCTATCACGGGCACTGACAAAAGGCAAAAATCCCTTTAAATACCTTTGAATTTCGCGCCATTGCGCGCTGACGTCATCACGCCAGCGCGCATGCGCTTAACAACGCGGAAGTGCGCGCGCGCACACTAGGAAGGAACCGGCGCAGAAAGACGGCGCGGCGGGCGTCCCCGCCGCGCTGGTAAGGCGGATTCCCTTACACTACCACAGCCTCAATCTTGTAGTTAATAATGAATAATATATGGTGCTGGTTTCATGCTGACCTAAAAATTATCATTAACTTATAAAATGGCCCCTTTATTGGATCTCCCCATACATCTGATATGGTCCCTGACTGTGTTTTAAATAAGAGGTGGGCGTGTTTAAATGGTCCCAGCCAGTAGCACAGTAGGAGGGGGATAGCCAATCACAGCTCTGCATTCACAGAAGCAAAGACAGGCTTCAGGTCCCTATCAGGTCTGCCTAGCTGCTGACTAGTTCCTATCCTAAACTTCTATCCTAAAGTGTTGCCAGTTCCACACTGCACAACCTGGGAAAGGAGGCCGCAGGTGGAACAGATGGGTGGGACTAGTATGGTTTTTGGAGAGGCTTTCAATGAAGCACATTCCTTCTATAGTTTAAAGAGTATAATGTACTGGGACATTCTTGTTTTTTTCCCACAATATGTCCCCTTTAAGTGTTTTGTGTTTTCACTAGCCATAGGCCCAATAACCTAGTTACAGTGAAAGTGCAAAATGCTATTGAAAGCTTCTTGTGGAGCCACTTATTGCCATCCAATGATTTGAAACAGCCAGCAGTGAGCCACATATTTGCTATATTTGGCAATTAGCTTGGCAAATAAGCTTTGCATTTTGTGGCTTGCAATTAACAGACTACAGTGCTTAGAGGTAAGGTCTTTTTTGACAAAGCCATGATTACAAAGTGACTGTGAAAATAAAAAAAGGAGGATGACCTTCTTGCAGAACTGTACTGCAGTGTGTGTTATTGCTCACACAACATGTTTTGGATTAACATGCCCTTTATTAAGTCTGTGCCTGGGCGGAGGTTACAAAAAGGGATAAAACCAGCAAAGTTTAAATGAGTGCTTCAGCTGGGACTCATAAACTGGTCATGATTACAAAGTGTTTGTGTAAGGGCAAGTTCATTTATTACTATTTTCTTCATTATTATGTAGCACTACTAATTATAGACAGTGCCATACTCTGATTAATTTAGGAAGATCCTGAACTTGATGAATGTATTAAATTCTGTGTCACTGTCTGGTCATCCGTTCATTTCGTTAATTGTCAATCATCAGACTTGTAAGCCCTGAGACCTAAGCACCAATGGGTGACTTCTCTATGCATAGAACCAGGCCTGGACAAGGATTCAAAATCGGCACTGGCATTTTAAGTACACAGAGAGCCAAACAGTTCACCTGCCAGCCCAATAAATAGTGACTGTCTGTGGATCTTACAGCAGGCCCTCTGGCATTAGCCAGAATCCACAGATTGCCACTCCGGAGCTGCCTGGAACTAGGTTTATAGAGGAAAGTAGATTATTCTTAAGTCAGTTTATAAGTCATGCACATGTACGTGTGTATAACTGATGAGCAATCCCCTGAGAGGTCAAGGTAATAGTAGAAAGCAGTTTTGGATCAAACACCTAGTAAAAGTATACAGGTAGGTAGACGCAGTGTTGGAATGGGGCACCAAGGACCCAACACAGAACCAGAACCCAAGGGCCCACAACTAGCAAGGCCTTAAGCATTTTTTTCTCACTTAGAAAAACACTGGTACCTTCAGGTCTGTTAGATTAAAACTATCCTGTTACTATAGCCAAATAGCACTCTTTTTGAAGCAGTTCAGCAAAGTATAGGAAATATTTTATAAAGAGCCATAGAACAGCAATAGGTGTGGCAGCTTCCACATCAAGATTCAGGATTAATTCTATGAGGCACATTTATAAAAGTTTGTATTTTTTTTCCAATTTGTATTTGTATATATTTGTATGTATTTGTAATATTGTATAAGGGGCCATACACATACTATGACCATGTTTTATTGTTCTGTTCCTTAGGGACAACAAATGGAATACTCAGAACAGCAGGAATTGAAGAGAAGCCGCAGAGATGTGGCTCCACTTGACATCATTTTGGCCGACAGAAATTTTCTTCTGTCAGGGCTCATAATTTTTGATCATTGAGATTATTGGCCTGACACCAGATAACCAAACATGACCAGGTGGTTCAACAAGATGGCCAAAGCTGGTCAAACTTTCTGAACAAATCTAGGCATATATGGGCATCTTATCTCACAGCTTTAATATAGTGCAATTGAAGGCACATTACCACAATTGTCCATTAACTATTCCTTCTTGTTTGTCTTTTTTCTCTAGTCCAGTGTTCTGCTTTATTATCCTCACATCCTAAACACTGCAATTATTTCACCACAATCTACTTTTTGTACTTCTGACCCCTTCAATTCTTGACTTCCTTAATCTCTTTTTAGTACAGTCTTATCAAGCAATTACAAATTCTTATTCTAAATAAAGCCTTTTCCTTTTATTCTCTTACCTGATTTGCATTAATTCAGTGTTACGCCTTCTGTTTCTATGTACTTTCTAATATTTCTTTAGTGATATGAATTATCATTGTTTCCCTTGCTATTTTCTGAGGCAGCTCCTCTTTTCTGTTTACACACACACTCCCATGGTTGATTTATTAGTTCATGTTCAAATTCCTTCTCCTGTCCTTTGGTCATTACATATTAACACAGAAGATGAAACAATATAAGAATAACATTCCTCAATTTCAAGAAAAATCGAACATGATGCACTTTACAATACTCATGCTTTAACAGTAAGGGGCAGATTTATCAAAATGTGAGTTTGGAGTTCATCACAGAAAACTTCACCCACTTTCTATTCATTCCTATGGGATTTTTAGAAGCGTATTTATCAAATGGTGAACTCAAACTTTCACCCACTGATAAATATGTTTAGAAAATCCCATATCAATGAATAAAAAGTGGGTGAAGGTTTCTGTGGTGAACTCTAATCTCACATTTTGATAAATCTGCCCCTTAGTGTCCTTAATTATTATTTTATATAGGGCTGACATATTCTGAAGCAGTCCTTGTCCCAGCAGAGCTTACATAAATAATCACCTTTCATACCCACAATATACAATATATAATGATTACCCTTACTGTTCCCTGTCCTCTACATATTCCTTTGCCTTTGTCCTCCTTTTTTGCATTTCCAAACTAGAGGCATTCCTGCAAACTTATCACAAAAAGACTTCCAACGCCCTGATTACAACGGTTTGTAGGACATGAAGAAGAAGTTATAAAAGAGAAAAATACTATAATACTGCTTTTTAATTTATCTTAAATACATATTCCCAGAAGCAGAAGTAATAATTCATAGCAGTTGATTTTAAAAAAGCTTAATGTGAAGTTCAGCCCTTTGCCAATTCAGAGAAACAATAACACAATTTTAGGCTATTACTTGTAGCCCTTAAACAAAAACTAAACTAAGTTTCTGGCTTCTATGTCAACCTAAGACAACCATAGCCCTTTAGCAGGGAATATCTGTGCCCCAAAGATGCCCCCAGTAGCCCACCATCTTCTGTTCTGCTGTTTCACTGCACATGCCCTGAGCTGCTGTCACTTACCTGAGCTTAGGAACCTACGCACAATATACTGTATATATACAATATAGATGTCACAATATAAGGCTGATTAGTAATTCATACAGATAATTACTACATGGTAGCTCAGAAACCAGAGCAATTAGATTAGAATTTAATAATCAACCCTCTAGCATCAGCTTACATGACAATTAAACCTCATTTTCTGCCTGATAATTTGCCATGACCCCTAAGCTCAGCTTCTCAACAGCTGCTCAGAGCACATGTATTTGAGTGACACTTTCTTTTGAGATGCTAAAACTTTAGGCCGGTGCAGTAAGTTCAGTTTATACAATTTGGCATTTTAGTTCTCCTTTAAAAAGGCAGAAACATTCCTACTGATTTTAGTACGACAATAGAATGAGAACCTGGTTGAACACTGTTTTCTGTATATGAGTACCACTGACTCTACAGGGTTTGGTTAAGGAAATGTATTTGTACCCATCCTGTTACATTATCTGGGATAAAATTAAACCAAGTACTGCATACATAACAGTGAACATGAAATATTTTTTACTTCTTTGAGAATGTATTTCTAAATGTAATCGTTGAAAAACTGTGGTGGCAGGAAGAACGAGTACAAATTAGAAACCATGATATGCATAAGGCAAATGGAAAAACCAAGTGCTCTTTGATAAACAAACAATGCCAATGCCCAGTGTCCCAAGTCCTGTGTGAAATGTTGCATCAAGACTGGTTTTGTTACACCAGTTCTTTGGAAGAGCCACCCATGGTCAGTTCTGTGAAGACCAGGAAATTCACAGTTCAAAGCAAAATTTGGGCAACCCTGGCAAATTACATACTTGGTTAATTTTGTAAGTGAAAAGTAGTACAGTACTAGACAACACAGAAATACAAAAGTAACAGTGGCATGTGCAAACATTCTAAATATATATATATACATACATATATATATATACTGTATATTTTGGATGTTATTATTTTCTTTGAGGTAATAATTATTTTTTGTATTTGGCATTCACTTGTGTCATTTCTATTTAACTTTTAGTAAATAAGCCCCAGAGACTGGTGCATAGTTATCACAAGGCCTATCACAAGGCCTGCCCAATTATATTTGAATCACAAGCGGGAAGAACCCTTCTTTTAGGTACAGATAAAGTTAAATAGGATTAAAGGTGAACTTAACCCTGCCCAGACAAAAGCCCTATTTCCACTGCCATCTTATGAGCCCCTTCCCTGCAGAGTCTATTTCAGGTAACATTGTCTCTGATAGTAAAGCTGGCCTATTCAAGCAGAACAACGCAGCAGAACTAGCAGGCAACATCTTCTGAATCTTTGTGTTCTCTTTGGAGAACTGGCACATGTGCAGCTGAAGGTAATCCTGGAGTAACTTTAACTACACATGTGCCAGCAAGCTCTGTGTCACTGAACTGATCAGAAGAGAACAGGAGGATTCATAAGATGGTGCCTGTTAGCTCCACTGTTCTGTTTATATAGGTCAGATTTACTATCAGAGACACTGTCTCTGAAATAGCCTCTGCAGGGAGGGAGCAAGGAGGGGGCTCATTAGATAAGTGGATGGGAGCTTTTGTCTGGGGGGGGTTTAGTTCTCCATTAGGGCAGTGACACACGGGGAGATCTCCCTGCAATGCCATCCCACTGGCTAGAATGTAAATTGCAGGTGGGATGGCATACGCGTCACTGCAATGTCCCGCAGTCGCCCGAAGTTTCCTTTGACGACAACTTCAGGCAACTGCGGGACATCGCAGTGACGCATATGCCATCGCACCGGCGATTTACATTTTTAGCCGGTGGGATGGCATCGCGGGGAGATTTGTCACGGTGCGTCTAATCTCCCCGTGTGTCACTGCCCTAAACGATGATGTCTTTGATGTGGGATTTCATGCTAAAGATCCTGGTTTTATTGCCTAAAGTCATATGGATATGGGAAACTTTACCTCTTTTTTTACAGGTATGGGACCTATTTTCCAAAATGCTGGAGACCTGGAGGTTTCTGGATTAGGGGTCTTTCCATAATTTGGATCTCCATACCTTAGGTCTACTAAAAATCATTTAAACATTAAATAAACCCAATAGGATTGTTTTCCCTCCAATAAGGATTCATTATATCTTAGTTGGGATCAAGTATATGTCAAGTACTACTACAATTATTGCAGAGAAAAAGGAAATCATTTTTAAAATTTTGAATTATTTTATTAAAATCTAGCCCATGGGAGATGACCTTCCTGTAGTTTGGACGTTTCTGGATAACGAATCCTATACCTATAATCCTATTATCCTGTGCCAGCATACATACATGAAGACCCTTGGTAATTTTTTGTAAACGTCCTGGTGTGCACCTGCCTATGTGGGATTTTGTGTGAGTATGCCGAGTGGGTAGCACCTGGGTCATTTGATTGACGATTCGTGGTGAAATCTTTTGTAACTTTTATATATATATATATATATATATATATATGTGTGTAGAAAAGCACTTTTGAAACAGTGTATAAGCAGCCTGCTGATTAACAGACTTGTGCAGAAAGGCTGACTTAGGGGCCGATTCATTAAAACACAAGTTCGAATCCCGAATGGGAAAAATTCGGATTGGCTACGATAATTTCTGAAGATCGAAACTTTTTCATCGGCGTTGCGACTTTTTGTATCTTGCACGAATTTTTCGCCGCCGTCGCAAAACGACGTCGTATTGAACGATTGTAAATGGCGGGAAAACCTTTCCGACTTTGATCTTTCTGTGCATGATTTTGGAAGCCTCCCATAGGACTCAATTGCAGATACCGAAGCTTGAATGAATCCGAAACTTTCGTACTCGCGACGGCGATGAAAAATTTGAGCAAGATGCGAAAAATCACGACGGCGACCAAATTGTCGCAAAAATAACGATCATTACGAAAAAAACACATTCGGATCGTTCGTGGATTGGCCTGCATGGTGTACTCAAAAAACTTGTTCATTTACTGTATATGAAGCAGAGCTTGGAAAAGAGAAGAAACAATAAAAGGCATATATATATTTCACATTCCTCTGAGTAAGCAGGGATGTGGAATTCCTTTGAAATAAAAGAATCGTTAACATACCATACATTATGTTAAGTTAATTAAGCCTATCTAATAAGACCAGGCTTCCTCATAAATGCAGCAGGCTATTAAAAGCCACACAGGAGCTATGCAACGTGACATTGTAGTATTGTGCATTAAAGGTTACTCATTTTACTGTTTATAGAACTACTCTCAAACCACTACAAATCATTTCTAATCCCATCACCTTTATCTCTGTTACATTATAGCTCACCGATACTTGGATGGAATCTTCTCTTATTAACTTGTCAATAGCTTCAAGAGTGCCACTATCATTAGGGAAAAATAGATGTTAATTGATCCTGGCAAACTAATGGATGGTTTTAAAAAAGTGGTGTACATTATTTTAATGTAAAATCAGAATATTAGCTAATTCTCATTTTTGGAAACTATTGCTTTATGTTTCTTTTAAACAATTGTAAAATTGTACACGTTTGGGATTCCTTATCCAGAAAGCTTCTAATTACGGTAGGGTCATCTCCCATAGACTCCATTTTAATTAAATAATTCAACTTTTTAAGAATGATTTCCTTTTTCTCTGTAATATTAAAACTGTACCTTGTACTTGATCCCAAATAAGATATCAGTAATAATAATACAGTACTCTGTGCGGGTATTGCATCCATTATCTGGAAACCTGTTATCCAAAAAGCTTCGAATTATGCAAAGGCTCTCTGCCGTAGACTCCATTTTAATCAAATAATTTAGCTTTTTAAGAATTATTTCCTTTTTCGCTGTAATAATAAAACAGCACCTTATTTTATATATATATATATATATATATATATATATATATATATATATATATATATACAGTATATATAGTATCCAAATATATATATATATATATATATAAAAAACTAATAGCCAATGTCCGGGTGCTAACCATAAATTCATATATAGTCTCTTAGAAAGCACTCACGGTAAAGTATAAAAATAAAAACAATTTATTAAACAAAAAAGTCAGACTTTTTTGTTTAATAAATTGTTTTATTTTTATACTTTACCGTGAGTGCTTTCTAAGAGACTATATATATATATATCCTTTTTGGAGGAAAAACAATCCTATTTGGTTATTTGATGTTTAAATAATTTTTTAGCAGATTTAGGGCTCTGGCACACGGGGAGATTAGTCGCCCGCGACAAATCTCCCTGTGTGCGGGCGACAAATCTCCCCGGATTGCCATCCCACCAGCGAGAATGTAAGTCGCTGTTGGGATGGCACACGCTGCGCAGGCGATTTCGGCAAATCGCCGAAGCTGCCTCACGAGGCATTTTGCATGTTCACCGGTGGGATGGTAGTTCGGGGAGATTAGTCGCCCGTGACAAGGGAGATTTGTCGCAGGCGACTAATCTCCCCGTGTGCCAGAGCCCTTAAGGTATGATGGTCCAAACTATGGAAAAACCCCTTATATGGAAAACCCTAGGTTCCGAGCATTCTGCATAACAGGTACCATACCTGTATATGCATATTGAGCCACAAGGTCTGTTTCTCTTGTTTTTAATATATGTGTGTGTGTGTGACTTGCCACAGTGCAGATAAAAGGGGTCATAAAAGTTTTTATGGCATGAGATATCCCACCCCTACTCCTCCCCAAAGTTGCACATAATTCATAGTGTAAGCTGGGAGGCTCTGGTGCTAGGTGCAGAGTACAGCCAGAACCCCAGAAAAAAATATATTTTTTTATGAGAATAAAATGCAGCTTTTGGACTCCTTAGCGCTCTGGCATTTGCATTCAGGGTAAATGATCCCTAAAATAAAATATATTTAGACTCCAGTGACAAAGCTGTGACCAGACTGAGGAATAAATCAGTAGACCCTCTCCAGCCTTTCAATAAATGGTCTCGCAGAAACTTGGATACCTTGGTTAAATCAAAATCCATTAGGGCTCATAACTTAACACTTGTCAGTACAATTGTTTTGGGAAAGCAAAGAAGTAAATATAATGAGAACTGAAATTGCTAATTAATTAGGGCCTTTCTACCCCCCCCCCCCCTGCAAACACAGGGTCTGCCTCCCAGGTCTTAACTACAGAGGAAGAAGACCCTGCCCAGTAATTAATAAGTAATTTCAATATTTCTTAGTAGAATAGGTCAACAGTCAAAAGAAAACTTAGCCTCTGGCAGTCCGTGGTGCTTCGAGAGCCGTTTTCTTCTAAGATTTGAATTTGCTCCCTTGGGCTATGGGTTCGGGGCTCCAAGCACTCGAACCAAACTGCAGTGTCGGTGAGTTTCCTTTCACATATGTGACTTCTATTGTGGGTCTACTGGCTTCTTAGCGGAGGACCCGGGGTTTTTATACACCCGAGTCAGCGTTTACTTTAGGTAAATCTGGGCCCTTGACTATGCATCTATTAATAACTTTTTGATACGATCGTGTCAGCACACCAAGTTTACAATTTTTACATTGAATGGGTGTATGTGTTGAGGTTAGAACAGGTCAACATACCAATATTTTGGGGCCCTTGATTGAATTTGCTGTGGGGCCCAGTAGTTACACCACTGCTGCTTCCTCTGTAGTATATATTCAGATGCTTCAGTTCAAGCTTGGGTATGTGTACACTATTCTAAGTGGTCTAAACCAGTAAAACATAACTGTTCATTTTATTGCTATGGTTCACTGAACTGTGTAACCCTTTCTCTTTTTGAGTTGCTAGCATTAGAGCATCTCTATGGAGACTTCATATAGGAGAAAATGCATAATTGCCCCTGCAGCTGCACCACAGTATCCCTTACTATGTGTATAGCCCAGTGTCATGTGGTCAGTATGAATTGCAGTGTACAGAACTTCTGGATTCCTTACACCAGCAGAAATGTTGTGCTATACTGTACTAGATATACACTGACACAGTTTAATATGGTTTTTAAAAACTGAATCAAAAATCTAATTTCCATACCATCTTTTACCCCTTTTCAAACCACCAAACCTGAATGGCTTAACGTAAACCCCATTTCCAGGATGAGCACTGACCTGGGGTATCAGGTAAGTGATTATAATCACTGAGGGGTGCCTAAGATTTGGCACCATATATACCTTTCCTCTCTTTTAAGGACGTAGACTTTATTCTAGCAAATGCTCCAAATGAATGACTCCATGCACAGATTTTTGGAAGCTAAGATATTGTTAGGGTTTTGTTGCAAATGGGTTAAATGTTGGGAGGATGGAAAAATGGCCTGAGTGACAGGGTGCAACTGTTTCCCATAGTGCAATGGACAAAAGAACCACTGACCATATCCTACTTTCCCTTATACATTTAAAAACACATTGTAAAGTTATTTGTAAATGTTATTTGTAAATATAACTGCAACTGAAAGATGTATACTTTCTCCCTTTCTGCAACCCGTCTGTAGTTCAGTAGTAAGAAAAACCAGATCCAGAGGAGAGCCAGGGACAGGCAGATATCAGTCACATCCACAAATATGTTTAATATAATATAATGTTCTTTTTGCTTAAAAGTGGTTTGCGCCTTGGAAATCTGCCATGCAGGCCGTTTTTGCCCAGTCCCTTTCTTATGGTAGAGTCGTGAACACTGACCTTAATTGAGGCAAGTGAGGCCTGCAGTTCTTTAGATGTTGTCCTGGGGTCTTTTGTGGCCTCTCGGATGAGTTCTCTCCGCGCTCTTGGGGTAATTTTGGTCGGCCGGCCACTCCTGGGAAGGTTCACCACTGTTCCATGTTTTTGCCATTTGTGGATAATGGCTCTCACTGTGGTTCGCTGGAGTCCCAAAGCTTTAGAAATGGCTTTATAACCTTTACCAGACTGATAGATCTCAATTACTTTTGTTCTTATTTGTTCCTGAATTTCTTTGGATCTTGGCATGATGTCTAGCTTTTGAGGTGCTTTTGGTCTACTTCTCTGTGTCAGGTAGCTCCTATTTAAGTGATTTCTTGATTGAAACAGGTGTGGCAGTAATCAGGCCTGGGGGTGACTACAGAAATTAAACTCAGGTGTGATAAACCACAGTTAAGTTATTTTTTAACAAGGGGGGCAATCACTTTTTCACACAGAGCCAAGTAGATTTGGAGTTTTTTTTCTCCCTTAATAACGTAAACCTTCATTTAAAAACTGCATTTTGTGTTCAATTATGTTATCTTTGACTAATAGTTAACGGTTTTTGATGAGCAGAAACATTTTGTGTGACAAACATGCAAAAGAATAAGAAATCAGGAAGGGGGCAAATTGTTTTTCACACCACTGTATGCCAGTGTATTCTAAGGTTTTAGGCCTAGTACTCTATGGGGGAGATTTACCAAAGCACAAATTAGAATCTCGAATACCAAAAATTCGGATTGGAAACGAAAATTTCGCGACTTTTTCGTCGCCATCGCGACTTTATCGTATTTTGCGCGACTATTTCGTCACCGTCGTGACTTTATCGTATTAAATGATCGTAAACGGCGGAAAAACCTTTCCGACTTTGCATGATTTTGAAAGCCTCACAGAGGAATAAATGGCAATGTGCAGCTCCAACCTGGCCCAAGGAAAGTCACGATACTGAAGCTTAAATGAATCTGAAACTTTCATACTCGGCACAACAATATGATTTTTTCGCGATGGCGACGAAAAAGTTGCGAAAAATATACGAAAAAGTCACGACGGTGTCGAAGTAGTCGCAAAAATACCGATCATTACGAAAAAAAACGCATTCGGACGCATTTGAATCGTTCGTGCCTTAATAAATCTCCCCCTATGTATTGCACAATCACACTAATGCATCACATGGCATATGGACTGTGCATCATTAGTAACAAACCCATGCATATGAGAGATAACTAATATTAATTGATTTATATTACTGCCCCCAGAAGATGAATCATGCACAGTGGTGTGACCTCAAATAAGCAGACCCAATGGAGGGGTGGGGAAGCATTAGGCACCCCTATGTCCCCCACTCCACAACTTCCCCTCCTGCCTGAAACCTTGTTGCCCAATACAGGGGGCAGGTGAGTTATATCAGAAGGGCAATAGTTGGGTGCTGCAGTAATGTGAAATGAAGGGTGTGCCAAAATTTTTTTTGGTGGTGGCCTGATGCAATGTTCAGACTATCAGTGTTACAAACTGTTTTTTAAAACCCAATGCAACATATCCCCCCCCCAGAATTCCAGGGTAATAGTAGGCAAGTGTAACAAGTAACTTGTGTAAAAGGTACCAATGCAGTTGGAAATGATCATACATGCACATCGCACATTACCATATGATTTGCTAAGTACAAGCACAGGTCAGTGGTTCTCAGCCTCCCTAATGCCGCGGCCCTTTAATACAGTTCCTCATGTTGTGGTGTCCCCCAACCATAAAATTATTCCTAAGACCATTGGAAATATGTGTTTTCCAATGGTCTTAGGTGACCCCTGTGAAAGGGTCGTTTAACCCCCAAAAGGGGTCCCAACCCACAGGTTGAGAACCACTGGCTTAGGTGCAATGTTCAAAAGGAACCCCACACCTAATGCCTCCTTAAGGCAGGCGTTCATTCCCAGGCCAGCATATTGATATTATGCACAAGAACCTTTGTGAGAAGTCTTTATGCCAGTGCAAGTTGCACGCAATAATCATTATAAATGAGCCCTTACAAGTTCTAGTCTACTCAGCTGCATGCACGTCTAAACTCATTGATTTGATCTTTTTTTTTTTTTAATTTGCAGGTTTTTATTGAATTTTTTACAGAAATAAATAGAGCAATCAACAGGTTTGTTATACGTTTCAACAGCTTATCTTGCTTTTGTGCAATAAAGGCTATAAACTTGGTAACATAATGATTTTGTGCATTTTTCCTTTGTATTTTCGTAGTTGTTTCTTGTCTCTATCAGACTGGGGTTGATTGAGCTATTGCGATAAGGTGGCCATACACGGGCCGACTATAGCTGCCGATATCGGTCCCTTGGACCGATTCGGCAGCTAATCGGCCCGTGTATGGGCAGGGCAGAGCGGCCTGGCCGACCGATATCTGGCCTGAAATTGGCCAGATCTCGATCGGCCAGGTTAGAAAATCCGGTCGGATCGGGGACCGCATCGGCTCGTTGATGCGGTCCCCAATCCGACTGCCCCATTGCCGCCCACATAATCTGATCGTTTGGCCCCAGGGCCAAACGATCGGATTATTTTTTTTTTTACCTAAATGCTCCCCGATATCGCCCACCCGTAGGTGGGGATATCGGGGGAAGATCTGCTGGTGTATGGCCACCTATAGTAGTGAAATTGGGGTAGAAATAACAGATTGAGGTTATTGGGGTTAGGTAAAGGGAGAGCAGTAGGGTTGAGGGTTGCCGGGTCTTTGTTGATTTCTATGTGGTGCTTTATGTCTGCCGGCTCTCCAAGTACTGGGCCCATGGATGCCACTCCAGCTCCCCTTTGTAGCTTCTGTCCAGGAGTCTGTCTTTAATCGCTTCCATGGCTCTGATCCAGTTTATTTTTGTTATCAATGTTAGTGTGCCAGGTATATTAGGTTGTTTCCAATTGGCTGCTAGGAGTGATCTAGCTGCCATTAAGATATGTGTAGTTAGTTTTCGTGTTAGTTCGGGTTGCATATTTCATGGTTTTAGTCCTAGTAGGAATAGCTGTGGGGTTGGTTCTACTGTAATGTGGAGGACCTCGGAGAGTAGAGTTGCTACTGTTTGACAGAATTCTTGGGCTATTCTGCACGTCCACCATGTGTCTAAGAATGATCCACGCTCTCTGCAGCCTCTAAAGCAGTTTGATAGTTCTGGGTTGTTTGTGAGTTTGCTAATTCGGGATGGAGTGTAATACCATCGGTAAATAATTTTATATGCTCTTTCACTTGAGGCTGCGCAGACCGAGGTTTTGCTAGCTATGTGTGACCAAGTTTGTTCTGTTATTGTGATCCCTAGGTCTTCTTCCCATTTGGACATGTATGTTTGTTGTAGAGGTGTTGTGTCTGCCGCTAGTCTGTAATAGAGAGATTAGGTGCGCTGGTTGGGATTGTCTATAGCAGATGTCTTCAAAGTATGTAAGTGGTTGGTTTGTTTGTGTTTTGGTTTTTGTTTCGATGTAATGTTTTATCTGTAGATACTGGAATCATTGAGTGTTTAGGATTTTGTGGTATGTATGCATTCTTGGAAAGGCATGACTTTTTGCTCTGGTGCAAGGGACTATTGATTTGATCTTTTAAAAGGTAACATAAATACTTTTGTGTGTCCATATATTATACCTTTACAAGTAAATTGATACTGCGCTGCTATATATACACATATAAACCGAAAGCCCATGAACAAGGGCTGGCTATGAGAAAGTGGCAGTCATGCTTTTAGCGCCAGGAGGCAGTGAGAGGCTAGAGGAGGGGAGCAGTAGCACAAAGGAGAGGGGCAGTAGCAGAGAGGAGGGGAGCAGTAGCACAAAGGAGAGGGGCAGTAGCAGAGAGGAGGGGAGCAGTAGCACAAAGGAGAGGGGCAGTAGCAGAGAGGAGGGGAGCAGTACCCCAGCCATGTGGAGCAGACAGCCCTTCCCCGCACTACACACACAGCCTCTCAAACGTGAGCCTCACAGACACGCATCCCAGAGCTCCTGCTCATTCTGTAAACGTCATTCAGTGTGTACACACGCCCCGCCCCATTGGCTGCGCTGCCCGGGCTTCCTTGCCCTGTCATTGGCGAAGGACCTTTACGTCGAAACCCTCCTGTGGACTCTGATTGGCTCCGGCGCGCCCACTCTTGCAGCTGCGCAAGCCTGCCCCCTTCCTCCTCATCGCTCTGTGACAGTCACCGGCCATTCTGGGGGGCAGCGGAGGAGGAGGAGCTGCGTCACCGGCTGCAGAGTGACAGGGCGCATGGGAACGGGGCTCCTTATCGCTTCACCGTGGGAAGCCTAAACCTCTTCCCATTTGGGGGGCTGTGCCCAGAGGGAGGTTAATCCCTGTATGTGCACTGACATGTCCTCCAATCACCCCAGAGTGAAACGCAGTTCCAGTTCCCCTACCAATGGGCCCCCGGTGGCAGGTGGAGCGGGCAGCCGACTCCTTCAGCCCATTCGGGCTACAGTTCCCTTTCAGCTATTGCACAGCCCCAGCCGGTCCCCTTCCGCCTCAGTTGGGAGTAACACGGAGCCGGCCTCCCCTAGCCCCTCAAACGGCACCCCGCCGCCCCCACTCCTTCCCCAGCATCACAACTCGGGCAGCGAAGCGTCCGAAGCCAGAGTCCGCAGGAGGAGAAGCACTTCCCCGGACAGGAGGAGCGCAGGGTCCCCCGGAGGCAGAGGTGAGAGCCATAACGTAGTGCGGAACAACATGCGCCTTCCAGCTGTTCCACAACTACAGCCCAGAGCGGTGGGAGGATGGGCGCTCCGGGAGTTTTACTTCTGCCCTAACTGGAACCGCAGGGGCTTCTGGGAGTTAGAGTTCTGCAACAGCTGGAGTGATATTACAACTATTCGGGGTTTCTTGATCTCCCTTTCCAGGCAGTAAAATGAGGAGTTATGGCCATAGTAATGCTGTATATACTATTTATCAGGGGATACATACATTTTTGGACTGTTTTGCCAAAAGGTAACAAACTGTAACTGTCAAATGTTATCCTGTACAAATAATCCCTGTCATAAACAGCACTAAAAACTGCTTGGGTAGGTGAGTAGCTGCTCTGGTGCTGCATCTGTGGGATATAAGGCTAGCCATTCCTTCTGTAATTCCTCCCCATAAACAACAGGCCAGGTACATTCCCACTAGGATTATAACTTCATGGAGCCTCTGTGCTCATACCTAAAGTGACAGGACACAGATACAAGCCTGGTGTTTTATATATTATTGCTCTGACCTGATTTTTGCAGGGTGGCATCAAACAAGAAAATTTAAGATATGTTTGTTGACCAGTAAATAGGTCAAGAACCTCCGTAGCCATTGACAAGGCGATATCAGTTCTCCAGTTGGCTCCCTGTACCTTCAGGGCCCTCCAGCAGCCGTACGGTCTGCTCTCTTTATAGTTTTGCCCCTGCTTTTCAGTAACCATTGTGGTTTATAGGCCATGAATAACTCCATGCTCAAACTATAGCCTACTCCATGTCGTGTATGGGAATCTCCTGTGTAAGAGAATAATGGAAAGTGCTATTTTATTAGTTTTTTTTTTTATTTGAATTACTGTTGGGATAACACCCCCCCCCCCAAAAAAAAATGTAATGTTCAGAATGATAGAGATCATAATCGAAATTTTTGCTGGTGCTACTTTGTGTACATTGCCGGTCCTGTTCAGGCACTCATTTACAGATGACACCCACAAGTGCACAGCAACTAAATAAACCTTATTGTATTTTCTTAGATATTTATTTTTTGTAATGCTTGTCTGAGTTTTATTGCTTGTTATTACTCACCCTGTTATGGGTGTGGTTAGTTTAATAAACTGCTGCAGATTCTTTCTCCCTTTCTGTTTTGTGGAAGTGTTTTATTTTAATTAAGATGCAGGTACAAAATGGATGGCTGTGCCCTGCAAGATTATGATGTTCACCAACCTATAATCCTGAGCTCTGCTCTCCTGACACTTTTTACCACGAGAGGTTAAAGGCAACCTCACAAAAAATAACTAAGTATCTCTTGACGACTGGTGTTTCTCCATAATCTGTTTGTCACAAAAGGATCAGTTTAGAAAGACCCACTTAATAAGAGTATGCCAAAAGAGAAAGTGTTACCTAAACCCCATTTATTAATGTCTCGGAGTAAGCATGCCTATAAAATAATATCAAATGCTGTCCCTATGAATTCAGTAGTTAATTTGGCAGTTATTTGACTGTGTACCCTTTCGCCATTAGATTGTCCCTTGTCCCAGCCCCAACCATATTTGACCTACTCTATCTATCGTTGACCCTAAGGTAATCAGGAAGTTTCTATACTTAGACCACTTATGTTAATGGTCAAATAATTATGAAACAATGATAACAATTTTGTCAGAACATAGCTCTTTATGTTCTGTATGTGTGCTAGCTATTTTAAACACATTGCTCATATTTGTGCTTCACAGTCATTAAAAGAGAAAAAAGCAAACTCTGTATAAGTTAAAACAGTGGATGTCAAACTTTTTCAGTTCCAGCCTTGGTCAAAACCCCTTAGCTGATAAAAAGATATTGGCAGATACTGGTGTATTAGTAATTCAGCTATATTTCCAATGTCTACATCAAAAAACAAGTTTTTACCCCAAATTTCACCCTGACTGACCTTTAATCTGGGCTTTCGGGTGGGTAATCATCCCAAAATCTTATCCTAAGTGGCATTTAGGTTGAGCCTTCCTGCCCCTGCTCCAAGTCCCCCGGGGAAGTGAACTGCTGAGTTAAGGTAAATAGTGCAATGTCATTACTCTGTATTTATAAAAGTAAACACATTGCATTGCTTGCTCTGCAAGTTAATTCTTGTGAAGGTTTCACATTATTATATTACCTTTCATTGTAAAGATGCTCTTGAGATTATGGCATTATAAAGTGTATAGGTCTATATAGATAGGTATCCAGAATGCGGGGGGGCTTCAGGTTTTCCAGATAAGGGATATTTCTGTAATTTGGATCACCATACTTTTAGTCTACTACAAATCATCCAGACAATAAATAGTGTTGTTTTGCCACAATAAGGATTAATTATATCTTAGTTGGGATCAAGTACAAGCTAATGTCTTATTATAACAGAGAAAAGGGAATCCGTTTTAAAATGTTGAATTGTTTGATTAAAATGGACCTTCCAGTAATTTACTGGATAACAGGTGTCTGAATAAGGGATCCTATACATGTGTGTGTGTATATATTAAGATTGGCTGTGGGTGTAATAAGAACATTTTGCAAACTACTGTGTGTTATTTACTACTGTTGTTGGCAGCCTGTGTTAAATGCTAGCCAAGTGTGAATTTATTTGGCATAAAGGCCAATGGACTTGAAATATCACTGGCTTTGGATTTGTTTTTGTTACAAACGTAAATTTTGACAAGGGACTGTCCTAGTGAGTGGATGTGACCCTGTAACTGATTAGCAATTCTTCATGGAATAATAATGATGGTATTTGACTTCAGATCCAGTAGCCCACATCAACCAATCACGTTTGCTTTTTTAACTGATTTTTTATCTAAATGCTTCCTGAAGATTTATTGTCAGTAGAAGTAGAACAAAACTTGCACCCTCTTGGATTTTCAGTTTCAATTGAGACCGGACCTGCTGAAACTGGAAGCCTAATGTTACCACAGAGCAGTGCTTGCCAGACATTTTTGATTAAAGCTCCCTACTTCGAGGTTTATTTGTTTTCAGGGCCCTTTAGCTCATAACAAAAAGAATCCGACAAACCAAAGTAATAAATTAAAACAATAAATTATAGCTAGTTAAACTACTTGTGAGTTAAAAATAACGAAACAACCCAAAGTGATCATACTGAGGGATGTTATTGGCCCGGGTATGTATATAACCTCCCTTCAGTCTTGGAATTCACTGTTACAGCAAGCGTTCAGAGGCCATTTTGTGGATACTGATGTTAAGACAAGCTTTGCATCATCCCAAAATCTTGTTTATGCACCAGAAGGGGGGACCTGATGCACGTGCCCATTCACAGGCTACACAGTTATAGAGCATGAGGAGGGAGAGGGGAATGTTGGGAGTGCAGTAACTTCAAGGAAGTGCAGAATGGAAAGTGAAAGCATGGAGGTGGGACAGGCAATATTTGACTCACAGCTAGGATTTTTAAATACATATATAACAGGTTTCAATGTTTTGATTATACATCTTTTTATGTTTGGGGGACAGGTCCCCTTTAAGTGACCTTCATTGTTGGGTTTTGGGTCTACCTACATAGAGGAACATTCTCCCTTAATGCCAACCCTAACTGGCCTTCAAATTTAGCCCCCCAGTCGCATCTCAGTCACAAAATACCACTGCCCTAACAGGGCCTAGCTAAATGTGACAGCCTGATATGGTTGATAATAACCCATTCCCATTCAGTGGCTGATACAAATCAGAAGCCCTATTTTTTTGGTTAAATATTTGTCAGTAAATATGAAGTTCTATGTGCATGTTTAGTATTGTTGAGGTACTAAGTGTGTTGCTCTTTTGCAACACACATGTCTCCCCATCTAAGGTGGATGAGATCAGGCTAATTTGATAGTTTGACCCTAAATTAAAATGGTGGATATATGGGCCATCGGATCAAGGACCACATGAACAAGCCGATGCAGTCACCAATCCAACGTGAAAATCAAACCTGCCAATTTTATGCCAGACAGGTAGGCCCGTTGGGGTGCCCATATAGGGGTAGATAAATTGTTGAATCGGTCTGAAGGACCCCAGTCGGCAGCTGAAATCTGTCCATGTATAGCCACCTTAAAGGTCCCCATACACCTATGGGTGGGCGATATCAGGAGAATCCAGGGCATAGGCAAAGTCGGTCCAGGGACCGCATCAACGAGCCGATGCGGTCCCTGATCCGACTAGATTTTCTAACCTGCCCGATCGAGATCTGGCCAATTTCAGGCCAGATATCGGTCAGGCAGGCCCGTAGGGAGTGCCCATACACGGGCCAATTAGCTGCCGAATCGGTCCAAGGGACCGATATCGGCAGCTACTATCAACCCGTGTATGGGCACCTTTACACCTTTTCAGCAACTAAATGGTTTCTTTGTGTTTATTGTAAATTGCTTAATTTGATGAGAATTCAAAGCACCGATCTAGCACAACCACCACTTCCCCAAACAAACAACAAATGTGCTTATAAAATCTGTACGTAGAGTTATTCTTAGGACAACATGTGTGCTGGAGTTCAGTGAACCATAGCAACCAAATGACCAAATTGCAACTTCTTGATTGGTTGCTATGGATTGCTTGATCTGGTGCAAACTTTCATTACATTGCCCCTTGTATGCTTTCTGTGCTAAAGTTGTACATGAATGCACCAGTGCTTCCTCTCTGTTGCTGCTCTGGCCGTTACTATGGCAGTGTTGATGTTTATTGTTTGAGGTTGTAACCACTGCAAGTGGCTGCACCATAGCACTAAAGCTCTTGTCTCAGCTACAGCCCATGGCTTCTGCTTTTTATTGCATTTTGACATTTTAAGAGAACTTTTTTTTTGTTAACTTTTTGTGAACAATCACCAAAAGTTCTAAGCCCTATCCTGTCTTTTTATCCCAAGCAGAAGAATGCTATTACATTCATTAACGTTAAGTGCTTAAACTGTTGTAAAATATGTATTATCAGTGATTTAAAGAGGGACTTACAGCCCTAAGAAGAGTTTTTTTTTTTTAATATATCATATATGTTTATAGCATAGGGCTACTTCCCACAGCCAGCAGCTGTATGGCAAATTACATACATCTTCCCTCACCCTAAGGGGGTGTTTTATCAAGGGACAAGTTTGATTTTTTTTGTGCTTAAAAAAATTCAAGTCATGGTTCAAAAACTTGAATGTCTGGTATTTATTTTAGCGCAAAAAACCTGAAAACTCGAATGTAAAAATTTGCCATCTAAAAGCTTGCGACTTTCTATAGACAAATTTTTAGAGCTTGTAAATGCAAAAAAATTGAGATGTTTGAGTTTTTTATTCAAACAAGTTTTCCTTATTAATAAATAAGTGACCAGTCAGTGGATTCCAGTCAGTGGATTTGCACTGGAACTTGTTTTTAGAATCTTTTTATGGAGCATGCATTTTAACTGGACATAACAGATGTCTCTAATAGATGAATGTACCGATTTTCCCTTCGTACCAAGCACTTGTGCATATTTTCTGTTCTTTTATTGAAGGATTCATGTTTATAGTTGCAGCTAGGTGTGTATTTTGACTTTATATCTTGAGGTTTATTTAAAAGGTATTGGCAGAAATGGCTAGCTAACTCTCCTCCTATCACTTTCCATTATCTAATGCCAATGCAGTTGTGGTGTTTATAGCAGTTCAAGGTTTGCTGTTCATTCTTATAAAGTTACAGACTAAAATTGTATTTTGTAAGTAAGTTTTATAACTAATATATGATTACTTACTGATGTGTAATAAATTCCTGAAATAAAAATATTGGAATATCAACTGAATGTTATTTTTTTCATCAGACACAAGTAGAATTAATTTATTTTGGGCACATTGTTGGTTATTAAGAATTTATTCTAGTCCCCTGTTTCATGTCACTTTATTAATATGAGTTTGTTCTTTATGAACTTCTGTGGAATATTATTGATTATTTACTTGGTTGAATCATTGGTTAATATTATTTTACTTTAATTAGATAAGGTGCTTCCCTATGTATTTTATGTAATAATAAAGCATACATAACCCAATCATTCTACAAGCAGATAGAGGGTACAGAATAAAAAGTTAAATGTCTGATTCAGCGTTGGTGTCTGGATTCTGTCTGACTTCATGTTGTTGGATACACTGTTGTTCTTCAGTACTGGCCTTTTGTTCTGTTCTGGTAATCTACAGGTAGTGCCAATACTGGTGCTGTCCGGGTTATGTTTCTGTTTGGAATTCTTGTGAATCCCTTCCTTTGTGATAAATGCTGGAGGAATCTCTGTTCTTTATCTCCTTAGTTTATTAACAGCTCAGTGTGTTTAGAACAGATATAACTGTCACTTGGTTGTAGAGAATGAGATATTTTTTTTATCTTTTTATTTTTTTTCTGGGTTCAAGTGTTAGCAAGTTGCCTAACATGAAATCATAGTTACGTTGATTAAAGATAAATTTAAAAAGCTTAGCACCAATTTTTCAGGTACAGAGACTGAGACTACATATTAACAAGTTTACTTTTTACCCTTTCAGCCCCACAACAGACATTGTTGCTTTCCATTTTGCATCACCTTACTTCACAGATTTTTGAATCCCTGAAGGCATTGGTCCCTCTGCATTTTAAATAAACTTGCCTACTATGAAGTGACCTTCTTGCTACTTATTCTTGCTTCTGCACTACTTGAAGCCCTTTCCAATTTGCTCAGTTCTTTCATAATTTAAAGGACCCTTTTAGGATAATAGAGCAATTTATGATTTAGGAATTTTGCCCACATTAGTCTCTCTTATCGCTAAAACCACAGGATTAAAAAGGTGACTGGACACCTGAAAACTTCAGCACACAGTGTTTGAGACTATTTAGCTTGTGCATTTCTTTTTGTTTTGTAAGGAAAACATATTTGCTTAGGTTTTCCTGCGTAGGGAACCTGCATGTGCATGTTTATTTATTGCAGTGGTAGTAGCCATGGTTCTAATGTAAAGTGGCCACATTTTCAGGAAGCTTGGTAGAATGCTTGCTTGAGTTCTAGAAGATCTAAATAACAGTGTAATGTCCCTTTAAAAAGATTCATTGTTAGCCTTAAGGAATGAATACTTAACCCCCAGAATGAATACTTAACTAACGGAACTATAACAGTTTGTTATGTTAAGTGACCTATTAAAGAATCTTGCCAAGCAGGAATATATATATCAGTAAATATTGCCCGTTTACATCCTTTTTCTTGATCCACCATTTAGTGGTGGACTGTGTGCTCCCTCAGAGATTACATGACCAGAAATAATGCAGCTTTAAAGGGGTGGTTCACCTTTGAATTAACTTTTAGTATAATGCTGAGAGTGATATTCTGAGACAATTTTCAATTGGTCTTCATTTTTTATTATTTGTGTTGTTTTTTTAATTATTTTACTATTTGTTCAGCAACTCTCCCCTAGCTGTTATCTGGTCACTAAGGTCCAAATTACCTTAGCAACCAGGCACTTGAAAATCTAGATTTGAAAGCTGGAAAGAGTCTGAAGAAGGCAAATAGTTCAAAAACTGTACAAAATAAATAATAAAGTCCGACTGAAAAATTGCTTAAGATTGGCTGTTCTACAACATACTAAAAGTTAACTTAAAGGTGAACTGCCCCTTTAACTGTAACAGGAAGACGTATGAAAGCAAAAGACAGAACTCTACCCAATAACTGGCTGATGGGGCCTAGCATGTATGTGTGCCTCGGCTTGTTTGTGAGCCCAGGAGGCGGCCCTTGATTCTTAAAATGGCAATTTTCTATATTGGAGTACCGAGTAGCACGTACTACAGGTATCGGACCCCTTATCCGGAAACCCATTATCCAGAAAGTTCCGAATTATGGAAAGTCCATCTCCCATAGACTCCATTTTTTCAAATAATTCATATTTTTTAAAATGATTTCCTTTTTCTCTGTAATAATAAAACAATACCTTGTACTTGATCCCAACTAAGATATAATTAATCCTTATTGGAGACAAAACAATCCGATTGGATTGTAATAATTACGTAAAAGACCCCTTATCCAGAAAACCCCAGGTCCTGAGCATTCTGGATAATGGGTCCCGTACTTGTACAAAAAAGTATATTTTTCTGAAAATGGTTTATTTAGATAAAGCAGGATTTTACATATGAGCTTAATTATGCAATATATTTTCATAGAAACCTACATTTTTTGGGGATGTAGTTTTCCTTTAAAAGCTAAAGGTTTTGGAATGGTCCTCACAGTCCCTTGGCTGTCATTAAAAATCCATGGGTAGATCTTAAACATGCAAGGTGGCCCAAGAATATTTTAGATTTAGAAATGATTAACAAGAGTGGGCAAAAATCCTCATGACAAAAGCTGAAAGATTCTGGATTGTAATCTTTGCGAAGGAGTTCTTACTTTATACTGACCAGCTAGGGTATCTAAACGTTTTCACATGGCACAATTACCATGTCCTTTGTTCCTATATTTTTAAGTTTGTGGAATGAAATGTAATTGTGCCATTAACGTTTATTTCTGCAGTGGTTGTTTTTCACTTTTCACTTCCAAAATTAATGTAATATATAATTTGACAAGGTGTGCTTTCCATTTTAAGTGCTTGAACTGAAGCTGCAAGTAATTCTTTCTTCCAGTCATCCACAGTGAAATTTCAGTATTCCTTGTCCCAAGCTGTATGCTTAATGCTGAATAAGGGATTTGCAATTCTTGAGATAGGGCATTCTTTGCTCTGCTGGCTTTGAACCATTGATGCTGTTTTTTTATGTACATAATAAGATAATGAAGGTAGCTTTATATAGTGGTATTAGATGCTCTTACCACAGCATGGTTTTGCTTTAGAAGAAAATGACTTGGTTTGTAAATTTTCCCACACGCATATTGCTTCCTTAGAGATGTAGAATTTAGCTACTTTTGGGTGTTTTGAGCTTCAACTGCTTTACTTTTTACATATTTGCAAACAGCTGGAAAAACTTAAATTTTTGTTCTTTCAGTTTTTCTAGCAGTTGTGACAGTAATACTTAAAGACTAGCAATGAGTGTATTTTTTCGCCAGGCATGAATTCGCAGCGAATTTACACATTTTGCCATTGGCAAAAATACAGGAGTCATTCGGGTGTTTTCAAACTTAAAATGCTGTCTTGTTATATTAAATAGTTATGAAACTGTATGTGCCTTCTGATATATTTTAATGCACAGTGGGGGAAACGTCTGATATCCTTTGGGTGGGGGCTAATTTTGAAGTCTATAAATTAGAATGGATTGCGTGTGTTTTTGCTATAAATGTTATAACTTCTAATTAAGTGTTAATGTTCCGTGCAATTTTTCCCCAAGACACACAGATCTGTTGAATGGTCTGTAAAAAATGTTTACATTGTTTATATTCTCATTTTCTAGCTGAAGCATGTGCATTTTTGTAACAGGCATTTCTCTGTTTTAATATATTTGGAAAGCATGGCAAGTGAATTGCTATACAAAAAGAAAAAACAACTGGACTGAATGATAATGGGCGAAGAAGAAAATGGAACCAGTTAGCGTATACGCTTTCCTGTGCCTATACCTGAAACCCACACACACATTAAATAACTGATTGTGTACAGTTCCTTAGATCAGTTTAGGGCTTCTTATAGATCGTCTATAGTCCATAGTCCAGGGTTACCAAAGAACACGCAGAACACTTTTCAACATATTAAAAGGGCAGTATAGGCCAAAAAATGCCTTTGCTAAAAATGGGCACATAAATAGGGCTTGTTACTGTTACATTCTGCCTATTGTTTTAATTTAAAAGAATCAATGTTTGCGTATTTTCACTGACCTTTAAGCTGGCCATACGCATTCATATTTTAGTCTATTTCTAACGAACATTTAGATATCGATCGTACGTTTAAATGTAACGATCTAAAACTAACATTCAGATTACTTTTTCAGGATAAAGTACTAAAAATAACAAATCAGAGGATGTTCTGTACATAATAATTGGTAGACAACAATTGTACCAAAGAGACCTCCCAGTAGTGCATTGTAGGTCCCCCAAGGATATCATCATATACAATATATGCATAGATTTTATTGTTATCCAACTGAAACTTTTAACCAGACCAATCGCCATGGTACGAAAATTATTGGCACAATAATTTGGAGCTCACACACGGCCAAAAAAATCATACGTGCATTTCATATGATTATATTGATGTTTATGGCCAGCTTTACTCCCCTTCCCTATATTAACAGGGCAATTTGTTCAGAGCATCCTAATTAACTAAGAAACAAACCCCTCCCTTCTCTAAGCAGCAGCCTTTGAGCAGTTCATTATTAGGGCTTCTCAGTGGACAGGTAAACACTTTTTATCTGCTCCACTGGAAGTGACAGGAAGTACTGGCTGCACTATAGCCATTTCTTAATTTAAACAATGGGCAAAAAAAGCAACAGCCCTATTCACCAAGTTCATGTTAAAAATACTGTTGGCGTTTTCTTTTTACTGTTTTATGGCTCTGGCACGTGGGGAGACTAGTGGTGGGATGGCATTTGCCTTGAGAGGAAACTTCCGCAATTTCGGGTAAATCGCGGCGCCGCGTATGCCATCCCACCGGCGACTTACATCCTGGCCGGTGGGAAGGCATTTCGGGGAGATGTCTAGAGCCCTTAGACATACTGCACCTACATTGCACGACGGATAAATACTGTATGCCATCCCACCGGCGACTTACATTCTCGCCGGTGGGATGGCATTTCGGGGAGATGTCTAGAGCCCTGCACCTATATTGCACGACAGATAAATGCTGTTAACAGCAACAGACCTAATCAGTTTGGTGAAATGAAAAAAATATATATATGTAAAGCAAAATAAAAGTAGCAGAAATGAGTGGGTGCATTCCACAAATATCTTCCATTGTGTTAGCCAAGATCTTGTTTGTGGCACTACTTGCCCAAAGTGTTTTAAAGATGCAACAGATTATATATTATAATCTAATATAAAAGCAATTTTGTCTTAAAATAAATATTATTCTTGGTATTCTTTTAAGTATCCTTTATATAGTACTATAACATTTATTTGAGTTGGTACAATTTCCACATCAATGCCTGCCCCATTCTGGTTTGCAGGCTAAGGTCCCTGTTAAATTCCTACAATGCTATAGGGGAATATTAATCGGGGCCCAGTTATGTTTCCTGTATGTTATGAGCGTGAGCGAAAACGTGAGGAAACTGCCATGGGGAGACTGTACAAACTTCTGTGCCCCACTTGCAGTTGATCTCTAGCACTGCAAATCAGATGTGCAGTCTGTAAACCACTGTGATCTGGACCCTGCATGACTGCACTTTCACTGTTGCTGAGAAATAAGGTGGCTAACATAAGGGTCAAGAAGCATTCACAGGAATCCCCGCTTATAGGAGTAACTGTCGTTAAACAAACTGAGGGCTTTCCTGTAATGATCATCTGCTAATATCATGCTTCATTCATATGAATCATTCCAAACTTCTGCTGCCCAGTATGTTTTGTTTTTTTTATTACTGTATATAGTCAAACTCTGATATTATGCTTATTTTTTTTCTTATGATCTTGCAGCTGAGAGGTCAAATTCGCTCCACTTAAGAACATCTAATACAATAAGGAGAACTTCTTCCTTGGATACCATAACTGGACAGTACCTTACCGGACATTGGCCCAGAGACCCTCATGTGCACTACTCATCATGTATGAATGATAAATCTACACAGGTAATGTTTTGCAAGTCTTCATGATTTTTATACCTTGATAATGTCAGCATTTAGCACACAGGGCTATAAGCTGTAGGTGAGCCCATTTTTCAGACAGGCACATATCAACTAGCTTTACCAAAAATGTTGATGTGCTTCCCTATCCCTTTGTACCACCATCAATAATGATGGGGGCTCCATACTACTAAGTAATCAGGGGACCTCAATTATCTCACCGGTCCTTGGGTGGTGGTTCTTGACAAAAATGCTCTTTGCATGCATGGCAACTCCCAGACACTCCCCATTACTGCAACCTTGGTGTCCCCCCCCCCCCCACCCTGTTATAAAAGCTCCTGACTACAGTACCCCTTATATCTCCTTAATGGCAACTCTGAATATCTCTTATGGCATTGCATTCAGTGCTGGTTATGGTCAGTGTTGTCTTAAAGAGGTCAGTGTACAATATGCTTGCAGAATTCTGATTTATGTCTGGCAGTTCTTTTCTATATTATCATCATGATATGTTAAACACTTGTACTATGCAGATAAAAATTGTGTTGTATATAAAACTTTCTGCACCACTGGTATTTGAAACAATTGAAAACAACGTGGCAGAAGTTTGTTTATGGAAGATTAAAGACTTTTTTTGACTGTCCTTCTGTAAGCAGTCATTTGTTTTAAAGGAACAGTAACACCAAAAAATGAAAAAGCTTTAAAGTAATAAAAATATAATGCACTGTTGCCCTGCACTGGTAAAACTGGTGTGTTTGCTACAGTAACACTACTATAATTTATATAATAAGCTGCTGTGTAGCCACGGGGGCAGCCATTCAAGCTGGAAAAAAGGAGAAAAGGCACAGGTTACATAGCAGATAACGGATAAGTTCTGTAGAATACAATGGTGATTTATCTGTTATCTGCTATGTGCCTGCTGCCTCCATGGCTACATAGCAGCTTATTTATATAAATTATAGTAGACTTTCTGAAGTAAACACACAACTTTTACCAGTGCAGGGCAGCAGCACATTATATTTTAGTTACTTTTATACACTTTCATTTTTTGGTGTTACTGTTCCTTTAAGAATGACATTGTAACTAAGCATAAAATATGCTTTTTAAAAGAGTAGATAAACAATCATAATGCATCATCACACATGAAAACTTTCTCAACAGTTAAAGATAAGGGGCTCTTAGAAGGGTAGTGATTTGGATACAGCTTCCTGAAGTTGCACCCATCGACATTACATGATGTCTCCAACGGCTGATGACATATCCCTCAGTGTCCTATCAGTAGGTCATACAGACCTCACCAATACTCCGACCCGTTAAATACAACAGAATACCTTCTACAGAGCACATTGTAGCTTAGAGAGTCACCAAAATAACATCTTATAGTCCCCATTATATAAATTAGAAGCAACAGTGCTGCCCATAACACAGATTTTACCATCTTTCTATATAACGGCAGTTTTTCGGATTTCTGGGAGATTGAGTGAATTATAAATGCACACAGGATGGGCAGGTTGCCATTAAGACCAAGATGGGGTTTAGTTAGGTAGGTGTGTATATTATATGAGAATGTATAGCTTTATAATTCACAAGCCATGAATATCCTGTAAATTATATCCTTATAAACTATGCTCAGCAGTGTCATCGGTTCTAATCGGTGCTTAGTGATGTAATTTTATGTCACTAAAATGTTATAATAAATAAATTACCCCCTGTTGTAATGTACGAGGATATTAGACATCACCTCAAATTCCCATGCCCTGTGGTCATGGAACACCTGGATGACTTAAAATATACTTATATTTTACAACAGGGGTACTTTATTCACTATATAATAGGGGTACACAGAACCCTCCATTTCGGTATGCGGCCAAATTCTTTGGTAGGGATTCAGCTGAATACTAAATAGAATCTGAACCCTCACGTCAGGAAAAGTGTGCACGAACCACATGTGACCCATTTTTGCCAAGATGTTCTGCGAAACAACAACTTTGTCTTCGGTAATTGACAGATTTGTTATTTTTTGTTTTCATTGGATGTGGAGCTGTTATTTTAATATTTAGCTAATGTTGGCGTTATAATAAATATTACATAAAAATTAGTATGTCACGTGGCCCCTCTTCTATCCATATGTGTGTTTTTGTATGCATATCTATGTATGTCTATAAACATAAAGAGCACTCACTTAGCAAAAAGTCAGCTTGCCTGGGTTCAGATAAAAGTATCCATAAAATTGGATGGAAGGTGAAAAAGCACATAATCATTATCCTTATGTCTTGGTACAGAATTTGTAAAATTCTTTAAAAAGAATCTAAAAAAAGACGTATGGGTGGAGAAAATTGGCAGTTACAGTACTTTCCTTAAGGCTCTTCAGAAAATCCTGCCCAGTCATCTGGAGTTATTTTTGTGCTAAGTGTTTATTTGGATGAAAACTCTTCTAAACGTTAAGAATATGAAAGAGCAGTAAGTCGAGTACCTTCCAGCTCAGGCCACTGCCTGCCTGCATAAGGTAAAGCTTAAATCCCAGTAGAAAATACATTGCTTCTAAAAACAGACAAAAATGATGGCAAAGGCATCAGTATTGTCAGAATCTTGCAATTTTGTTGTTTGTTTGTGCTTTAGTCTGAAATAAATTAAGAACTGGTGCCCAGGAAGCAGGGTCTAAACAGTGAAAAAGCTAGCAGCCATAGCTTGTAGGTGAGAATATGAGAAAGAGTTCCACACACACTTCCACTGTTTGTGCTACTGATACCCCATGTACAGGCTTACTTACAATAATACTACCCTTTTGCCTCATATTTGGTGAAATCCATGCTTTCCCTCTGGCACTCGGACCTTTTATCCTGCTGACTGCTACTTTATTTGAGCAGTTATAGGAGCCCTTGTTTTTACCAGTTGAAAAAGTTGCCCGTAGAAGAGCATTGTTTTTATATTTAATGTAATGATTGTTCTTTGTTGGGGTTTTGCCAAATCGGTAGGGAGAGTTCATCTTTGCTACTGACATTTTTAATTTGACTGCTGACTGAAAGCTGTTTATCCACTGATATAATTTAAAAATGTTTTAATAAATGTTCCTCATTGTGAAAACATGTGCCTGACTGTTACATACAATTGATTTCAACTGGTTGGCGTGCTCAGGGATTCTCCATATATTTCATCTGTGTTGTGAGGGTGCACAGAACAGATATGGCATTACTTACCTAATTAAGAAATAAATAGTATTTCCCAATTAGAATTGTTATCTTATACATATAGGTCACTCCATAAATGATGGGGGTACTGAACCTCTGCAACTACATTAATATGTAATATTTCTGCATATTTTGTCACTGTATCCTTCATATATAACTCTGTCCACATAAATAATTCATTCAAGTTCGCATATGAGATCCGAAAAGTTTAGAAGGGTCAGGCCTCCTGAACCTACAGGGAGAGAAGTTTGTTTTCCCTTGGTATAAGAAAGCAGCCATAAGACCTTGCACATAACAGGATGTTTATTTTAATGTAAACATGGAAAAATACATAGTTTATGGTAATTTGTAACCCACATTTGTAAGACTGAGACATGGGTCTTACCAAACCATGGCTTACCATACCCTAAAAATCTACTTAAAGGAGAAGGAAAGGTAAAAATTAAGCTTTATCAGAAAGGTCTATGTAAATACAGCCATAAGCACTCAGAGAAGCACTGTACAAGATTTGTTGTCTTTGTTTTCCTGTTAAGAGACACGCAGTTCTCTCCTCTCTCCCCAAGAATGCAAGAACTCCCTCCCCCCCTTTGGAATGTGCATCTGAGCCAATCAGCAGGAAGCTTCCTCATAGTCTTACTAACTGCGCATGTACAGGGGTCTTGGTCTTGGTGAAGGAGCGAGGCATTATGGGAACTTTCTTTTAAGCGATCGGCTTTTTTTTTTTCCTATGAGGCTTCTGATCATCTGAACGGGAGAAATATGGGGAGACTTAAGGGCACTATTGAGAGAACTTAAGGTATGCCTGCAGCTTGAGATTATTGAGGTTTTGCCATATACATGGATTTTGGTTAAGTGCCATCCAGCACAATGGTTTTTTAAGAATTGTGGGCACCCAGCATTGATTATAATGGCTTACTTGAGACCCTGGACCAGGGCTCCTGTCTGCTATACTAGGAGTGTCATGTAGCCATATTCTTTTTGACTCTACTCTAAGCTCCCGAGGGTGTGTGTGTGCGCGCAGTAGAGTGAAAACAGAACTTATAGGCAAAAAGATGACATTTCACTCATGCACAGAAAGATTGAATAAGATGCTCCTACAGGTGCCTACCATTTGATACCCACCTCAGGGATTATACCTTTTGAAACAATATTCTATGCAGAAGGGAGTGTATGTTTTCTGGAGTTTTATGAATAATTTTCCAGGTAGACTGTATATTCCTGGAACATTTCTCATTTGGTCACTGTGCCTATGAATATGCAATAAAGGTGTTTTCTGACGTCTCTTGATGGAAGTAAGTGTTTTAGTAGTTAGATATTTTCAGTTTTAGACTAATACCAGGCTTTAGCTCAGCAGCTCTCCTTCAATCAGAACGTGGGTAAACCTAAGGTTAACAACCTATGCAGGTAACAGTGAAACTATGTTAGAGAGCTGCCTTCTATTAGCATCCCAGAACTGCAATTATCTAAAGTTTACAACAGATTATTACTGTATACTGCAAACATGTAGAGATTGTATATAGGGCGGACTCTCTTATCTGGTAAAGCTGAAATCCTCAGAATACTACCATCTTTTTCACACTCTGTTCATTCTCAGCTTGATTGTGTAGTTTGCAGCTGCATTTTTGCTCAGGCCATCTGTACATCAGTATGTGTAGACTATCTGAGTGGCAGTTATTCTGAGGAAATAAATTATCAGTTTTTAAATTGTCTCACCCTACAGTTACATCAAATGTGCAGTCATGTGGCTATAAAGGATCTGCAGTTCCTTTTCTTACTTTAATGTTTCCCCCTAGCACTAAACAATGTTTACAATTTTGTGGTTACTATGGTAGCTTTGCTTTGCAATATAGCAAACTGACACACAGTGACAAAGTACTATGATTTTATTTATAAAAGGTTAAAGGTTTAAAAATGCTAAAAAAAAAATCCCAGTGCTGACCCTTTTCATTGGACTCCCCAAAGATCACCTGACAGAAGATGGTAATGATGGGAGCAAGTGGCTGGCCCATGATCATCCATCTGCTTGAAATAAAAGGCACTATAGTGCATATTTTCTAAAGTGCAAAATGTGACGTTTGACGTATATTTGCCAATAACAAAAACAAAAACTTGAGCAATGTCATTGCAAAATGCAAGTATGACCAGTTTTTTTGTATTGGCGTACATTTACATATTTTCTTTGGGCGTAATATACAGTATAAGGACAAACAATCCCTATTGTGTTTAAAGGGGAAGGCATATTTCTAGTAGCTTAACAAGAAAAATGTCTTAATGTCCTATATATGTTAATAATGGGTAAGTGCAGAGGACCTCTTGTCTTTGTCAGACATATAAGATTCCTTGCCTTGCTCATTGGCTAATGGCCAGTACATTGACAAAAAGCAATGCTTTTTTTAATAGGCCAGCTACTTAACTATGCCGGTATGGTTTTATGTATAATAGATCTTGGCAGGCTAATTGCCAGGAACCTCGACTCTGGGATGGCAATAGAAGTCATCTACTTAGACTTTGCTAAAGCTTTTGAGACAGTACCATACAGAAGATTGCTGCCTTAAATTAGGGATCATTGGCTTGGAACATAATATTTGAATAGAGGCTGAAGGCATAGATTAGTTAATTATGTTGTTAGTGGAGTACCACAGAGGTCTGTACCAAGGGGTCCTTTGCTATTGTATTTGTTTATAAATGACCTGGAGGGGGGCATTTAAAGTTCTCTTTATGCTGCCACTTTCCAGAACTATTGGACTAAATTGGAAAACTGGGCAGGAAACTGGCAAATGAGAATCACTGCAAGGTTATACACTTTGGTAAAATTACACTAAGTGGTAGTGTGTTGGGGGTATCCTTAATAGAAAATCTGGAGAGGGTGCAGAGATGTGCAACTAAACTGGTAAAGGATGGAAGATTTAAACAGTGAGGAAAAACTGTTGGGGTTGTTTTCTCTGATAAAAAGGCGATAGCAAGGAGACATGCTTTCTCTTTACAAGTACATTAGACGGGATTATAGACAGAGGTAGTGGGGGATAATTTTTTTTTTTTTTTCAACCCAACTTAACTATGTAACTATGTATTCTTGTACCTTGTTGTAGAACTCCCAGACATTAAGGAGAATCAGCTGTAATGTACAAAAATGGGGTAAAGTGCAACTGATGCCACACTAAGCATATGGCGTATATTTTCGGCAAGCTGAAAATACCACCATACGCTCCTATCTATTTGTGCCTGCACCGGAATGAATGAAATACACTCAGGTGCAGGCACATGTAGCCGATATCCGCCGAAGATACGAAGTCTCGTGTTTTTTCATTCAGGTGCAGGCACAAGGAAGGGTAAGTGTTCAGTAGCGGGGGTATTCTCGGCAAGCGTCTTTTGGCTTGCTGAGAATATGCCTGTGTGGCATCAGCCTTAGATGCAATTCACCCGGGTTTTTTAAATTACAATATTAAGCATTTTCTCCCAGTATTCCAGCTTCCTACAGTGTAGCATCCTCTACAAACTGAGAACGATGCACCAGTGTAGGTGCAAATTACCGTTTGTAATGACTTTCATACTGCATTTGTGTGTGTTTGTGTGAATACTTTCACCAGTTTGTGCCTATGGATGAAAGCCATTAAGGGAATATTGCCAGGTCTTACTGCTGGTATTTTTACAGTTCCCTTAGGTTCATGTGTGCAGGTTATCGGAGCAGGCAGCCAAGTACATTGGTGGCAGCTGAAAGTTGCTAAGGATTATGTATGACTGCTCAGTTTTGCTTCTTAGTGCATTCAGTTGCATTTGTGTTAATAAATGACCCCTTTGGCTTAGTTACAAACACAGTAAAAGCCCATTTTATTTTATTTTTCTAGCCTGTTTCTGATTTGTTTCTAGCTCAGATTGTGTGAGTGATGACTCCCTAACCTAAAACGCACTAAAGTCCTGTAAAATGAACTGTTATCCATTCAAATTATTCATCTGTCCATGCTGCCAATTTTTGGAGGAATAACCTAGAAACTGTTCCATTTCCTCAGACACCGAACTGTTGGGGGGAAGAAGGTGCAACAAAGAAAAGTAATCATCAGCGCTCGGCCTCTTGGAGCAGTGCAGACCAACTCAAAGAGGTATTTGTTCATCTTGTATGAAGTGCAAAATATATGAAATGTTTGGTACTGAAATCCAGTAGTGATGAACATACATTCTGTGACAACATAATTAATTGCAACAATATAAATTGGGAAAGGAAATCACATTTTATATTTCACTGATAGGCCCTGAACCAATATACAAATAACAACAAAAAATTCAGTGAAAATAAAACCACATTTTAATGGCTCAAAGATTTTTTCAAAACATAATACATAACAAATTCAAATGTATACTATACCACACAGTGACAGGGTACATCCTAGTGCCTCTCCTAACGCGTTTCGCACAAAGTGCTTCATCAGAGGAGGTATTGTGTGCTGATGTCACTTCCCTTTTATACCAAACAGCATATTTCATATACAGTGTGCAGGGTTAATGCTGTACCTTATAGTGAGCATATATTACAATAATACTTAAGATATACACATTTCAGGGTTTACAATTACCCTGTATTCAGCATAATTTATAACAATTCTTAAATACATGTTCCAGGGTCTAAACTTGCCCTGCATTCAGCATAGATTATACAAAACCACATAAAACAACTTCATAGAGCTTATCTATCTTAGAAAAAATCTTTTCAGTAAAAAACTTTAACTTTTTCATTTTTTCTAACCACTATAGTGGATATTATAACCACTATGTTAAAACATCACACACAATAAAATACATTAGTGTAGTTCAGTGCAAAAAAGTGCAAAACAATTAAAACAGAACTAGGATGTACCCTGTCACTGTGTGGTATAGTATACATTTGAATTTGTTATGTATTATGTTTTGAAAAAATCTTTGAGCCATTAAAATGTGGTTTTATTTTCACTGAATTTTTTGTTGTTATTCTGTGACAACAGACTAAGCTTGCTTAAACACACTGAATTCGACTGTCATTGGAAGCTGGGAGTGATAGTTCACCATCATCTGCAGTGCTACAACTTGCTCAACCGAGATCACGGGCATAAATAACCGAATGCAAAACTTTAATGGGGGGAAGAATGTCTTTTTACTTCTTTTATTTAATGCAATCCAAGTAGGACTCTATAGAGATCCATGTTACAGTGGAACTATTCTGCCTTTCAGCGCTGGGGTCCTAGATTCATTCAGCTCTGATCTTGCTGTGTCTAAGTGGTTTTCCTTTTGATATAGCTGTTTCCTTTCACTGTCCAAAAAAACATTTGGACCAGTAATTTGTCTTCTGTTAAAAATTAAACTTTTTTTATGCTTTTTGTATGCTTAATTTTGATGGGGCATAATAGAAAACAATATAGCAAAACTAAAAACCCCTCCAGTCTTTAGGCAACAATGTATATGGTGCTGGTTTTACTTTGGTCTTTTTTAAAGAAAATATAAATTTTTGAACACTTTATTGGAGTTTGCTGTTGATCCTTCCTGGTCCCTGTCTATGTTTAATGGTCCCTGCCAGAAGCACAGTAGGATAGAAATAGCCAATCACAGCCCTGCAGTCACACAAGCAAAGACAGGCTTTCATTTTCCTATCAAGTCAGCCTAGCTGCTGGTTCCTGTCCTACAGTACAGAGTGCTGAGTGCCACCACCTCCCCACACAGCCTGGGAAAGGAGGCAGCTGTAAGTTGAAAGAAGGGCAGACCGAGAAGGCTTTTGTGGAAAAATTTTAGTAAATCAATCCAAAAAACTTTTATCAGCACATTCCTTTTATATTTAGAGAACTATAATGCACTGGTACATTCTTGATTTTCACAGAGTATGTCTCCTTTAAACTGCAAGTTCTTCTGTCAAGCAATAGTGTAAGTGATTAAATATTATACCTTATAATACTGTATGTTTGGCATTGACTATGATGTTATACTGGGTTGGAATTGATGTAGTAGTTTACACTTTTCTCATATAATTGTGCAGAGATCAATAAAACATTTTGGCATACAACTCACTGACTGTTCTTAAAATGGAATGCTTATGCACCCAGCAATGATACAATTCCTACCGTCCCACCGCTGATAAATGTGCCTTTTACCTTGTGTCTTGTCTCTCTTGTAACTAAAGTGCCAGTGTACATACAGTTCCTTCATAACCAACATATCACAATTTTAATTTTCTCACTGTTCGATTACTTTATTTTCCTCTCCATCCTCCAGTTTCCCTCAGTAGCTGTACCCTACTGTGATCTACTTTTGCCACTTTCTAATTCCAAGTGATCTTTTCCTTCTACTTTCTCCTTTCAGTATGCTTTTTTTTTTCACTCCTTTTTTTGTTTTTGTGATGCTCTCCCACCCCAAAACCTAGTTTTTGTGTGACATCTTCCACACAATGTGCCCTTATTAATACTCAAGCTGAAAGCATCCCTTTATCTTTTCTTTTTCATGGTCTTTAGCCATTGAAATTCCTTGTTATAATCTTTATTTAACAGAAAAGGGCTCAGAATGGTGCAGTGAAATTGTGTGATACACAGTCACCTTGATGCAATTATTACCAGATTCATTCACAGTGAGATGTTAAATAATCTGTTACTTTTCGACCTGTGTTCTGTTAAGTGATTTCTTTATAACATCCTTATAATTACCACTTAAATGCAAGTCAGAAATGGATACAAGTAACAAAACCTAATCCAGTAAGGAAATACTTGGATTCCAGTCCTTAGCTTATGGTGTTCAAGTATTAATTAGGAATTTTAATGACTTGATGTAAGTATTTTACTCACCATATGGTTTAACTTTCCCTGTTTCTGTACATTCAGCGTATTTCAGGTCAGTTGCTATTATAATGCTACATAACCTCAATCTGTCATTGTCACTGGGAAAATTGCTCATTTTAAATGAAAGCACAGGTTGCCAGTGCGTGTGCGTCATGCTGCGCTCACCCCCGTACATTTACACTTCTCTCTAGAACTTCACACCCACTCCTGCTAACCTAGTCATCAGTTTAGATTCTTTTGTTCATCGTTCCTAGGCACTAGATCCTTATTGCATCGGTTCCTTCCTTGGCAATTGATCATAATACCATGCTCTCATTATTGAGTCCCTACGAGGAGGTAGACAGATAAACCGTGTATGTGGCTACATTTATCAAATAAACATACAGCAGAAAGAGCAGTTAAGCAATTTGCCCAAAAGGTGATATTTGCATTAGAGCTTTTTATACTGTAATTTTCCTGGATATTGGCAACTTCCTCTAAAAAAGCTTGTACTTACTATATGAGTGTATAATACGCATAGGGGTACTATGAAGTATATGGCAGCAATAAAATAGGCCTTTGAGACATATATATTTTTAGTCCCCTATACCTCTTCAGTCTGTAACTTGTTTGCCAATAACACTCTCTTTATTTCTGGTCTTAGTCTAGAAAACACTGTATATTTGTTTTGTGGTTGTTGATCAGGTGATTTGTGTTTATATTTATTTATGACTTCCATATCACTCAATGGAAGGCCTGCTGTGTGCAGAGCATTATATTGGTTGGGTAGGGTGTTTATGTTAAGCACCTAGGCAACTCACTGTAGTGGAATGTTGCTCTACAGCTTAGTGAAGGTTACTTGTTAGCTGCTGGTTCTGCTGCAATACATGGCCAAAAGCAGTATTGCATTTTCAAAGCTTGGATGAGATAAGAAAGCACACTCGTCAGGATGTAATGCCCACTGAGCGATTATCTCTTGTATCTACATCTTCTGATGTATTCCATTTTGCAGTCTTTCGTATTCCCTAATACAAAGCAAAATATGTTCTTTCTGCATAGTATTGTATATTTGTGTAATGGATTTAGGCCTGGCTTGCTCAAATAATCTATGAATTCACTGTACAAGCATAACACCAATAATGCTTTAGGCAGATGAGTTAGTCTATTGAGTATTTCTTTTGTTTCAACAGATTGCCAAGCTAAGGCAACAACTCCAACGCACCAAGAACAGCAGTCGTCTCATCAAAGAGAAGGACAATCAGCTGCCTGTGCAAGGGAATCATGTCGCTGTCACTCACACTCAGGTGAGTAGGCTAAAGCTTAACTTTTTGGGGAATGTAGTTTTCAGAGACCAGCTTTATTTTATAATAACAGACATAATAGCCAAGAATCATTATAATTAGTTCATTTCCCATCTATGCATAATGATTCCAGGATTTGTTGTGGTGAATTGCGAACTGGATTCTGTTCTGAATAAGTTGGTGATATCAGAATGAAAATAAATTCTGTTTGGCCTGGTGTAGGATATGAGCATGCAAGGACTTGCTTGCAGATCGGAAACCTTTAGTGCGCTTTAAAATGCTACCTTCTAATCTAAGGTGAGCAGATCACTTGAAAATTCAGGGACATGTCTAATACATACATGTTGCAGGGCAGCACTGATTGCATTTAAAATTTAAACTACGATCAGTTCAGCCCTTCTGGCTGGATTTTTTTACGCATGTACCTGAATTTTCAAGTGATCTGGTCACCAAATCCTAGGTCTCATTGTTTTGTCTCTGTCTTTATGGCTAATGCTTCATGGCAAAGTTAGCCCTTCAGCTACCTGCCCAATTTTTCTTCCGTTCCACACAACATATCCCTGCATCATCCCTGTATTATAAGAGATAATGTATCCCATTCTGTTCAGTGACTTCAAATATAATTCATTTCCTTGTACCCAGAAAGCTTTTGACACCCAGCACATACTTTAAGCTGCTGTCAGTTACCAAAGCTTAGGGATCAGCTCTCAGTATATAATAAAAAAATAAAATTCATCATACAAGTCTGAATAGTGGTTCAGATTACATGGCACCTTAGAAACCAGTACATTTTGTATCAAAATAAAGTCATTAATAGACCCTGTAGCATTAGATACTATGACACACATAAATTCACTTTCTGCTAATGTTTTGAATATTTCCAATGACCACCCTAAGCCTAGCTTCTCAACAGAAGCCCAGTATAGCCCTAGGCTTCAATTTTCCGTTAAAGATTTTTTTTGGTAAACATTAACAAGTAAATACTTTTATTATTAACACACTGTATCTTGTTAGCCTGAAATTGTGGGAGTCAATAACCCCTTTTTCTGGTGCAGCATATAAGGCTTTATTTATATATTGTTTTATTTAACAAACAGAAAAATGTGTTGCTACAGACATTTGTTTGCAGAAAGTTGTATTATCTAAAAAAGTTAACTTGCTAATGTAACAATACTGCCATTTTCTCATTATCATTTCAGGTGCTTTGGTCATTAGCTCTGTGTTCTCTTCCATTCAAGGCCATTTTCCTAATTTATTCTGAACCATCTGTGCTAGTGTTGTTCTAATGACAGGTGCAGGGAGTAAGTCTCCATATCACTTCTATAGTGGGGAGTTTTTATGCCCACTGCTGTCTGAACACGTCCTTTTGGTTAATGTTTATTTATATAGTTTCATAACCTTTTTAGGCACTCTCTAAAGAGTTGTCTTCCTTAAAATATACAGGTATAGGATCTGTTAACCAGACTAATAATTCAATAATCAAACAATTCAACATTTTAAAACATATTTTCTGTAATAATAAACCAGTACCTTGTACTTGATGGTAATTAATCTTTTTATTGAAGGCAGAACAATCCTGTTGGGTTTATTTAATGCTTAAATTATATTTTAGTTATAATTATGGAGATCAAATTTATGGAAAGACTCCTTATCCGATTCTAAGCATTCTGGATAACGGGTTCCATACCTGTATTCATTTTAACCATTAGATTTAAAGCTGATGGTGCCATTCAGTTGGACTGCAAGCTTACTAAGCAAGTTGTTGGCTCAGTATGTAGCACCTCTGCTTTGCAGCACAGGGGTTCTGAGTTTGGTTCCAGCAATATCTGTGTTTGCATGTTTTCCCTTGATATCCTGGTGCTCTGGTTTCATCTGACACTCCAAATACATACAGGCAGGTGTTTGGCTCCTGATAAAATTGACCCTGCTATGTGTGAATATTAAGAGGGAACTTAGATTGTTAGTGCCACAACATGAAGGTTTAAAAAGCTTGTCCTACCAGTTCCACCTAGTGCAACATTATATTGTCCCAAGAATACAATGTCCATCTAAAGGTTTACCAGGTGATCTTTTGAACAGAATAAGTTTCACCATCTCATGATCCATTGTGTAACCTTTAAAAACGGCAAAGCACATTTTATTTAAATTTGTTCACATTTCAATGCCATCTTATGGCCTATTCTTCCTGCTTTATGCTGTCCTTCAGTACATATGTTTATGCACATTGCATGTAGTCAAACAAAAAACTGCTTCCCCAGTGGTCTAAGCTAGCAGTAATTTGCTGATTTGACTGGGACAGCATGAGCATAGCTAATGTTACCTGTCTTTTTGAAAGGAAAAGCACTGCAGCCAATTACTGGTGCACTGGTGGGTGCCCATTAAGGATGCTCAAAGTATTTTAAATGTTAGTGTGCCTTGTGTTTGGCTTACTGTAGTCCCTCTCACATTGCAGTGATGCCCCTAGTGGGTGCTCTAGGCTATTGTAGGGGTTTATTGTGTATGATTTAATACTTATTTTAGCTGTGATTGTGTACTTTTTGAGTAGTACTTGCATCATTTAGTTTAAACAACGACATTTTATAAAATAATTTTAGAAACGGAAATAACTCATCCTGAGGCTTACTTTTAATCATTTTTAAATCTGCTATCTGCTTACTAGGGTGAGTAACATTAGCAGCAAAACAAAATCTTAGATTTCAGGCGGTAGAAATAGCGACCAATTGCAAGTTGAATAAGCTTCTATAACAATGTACATTTTGAACAGAATTAAACAATTGGCTGTTGCCTGCCACAGGGGTCTAATAAATATCATAGTCATGTCATTGTTTTTCTTCAGTAATATGAGAAAGTTATTTCATTGATATATCTTTCAGGGTTCGGCATCCAGATCTATTCCTGTGCCCACAACAAATATCTCGGTGCCAAAATCCGTGGGGTCCAGAGCTGCGTGTAATGTTGAAGGGATAAGCCCAGAACTTGAAAAAGTCTTTATCAAGGAAACTAGTGAGAAAGATGAAAGTGTGAAGGTAGGATTGGTACTGACACTATAAATATATGTGTGTGTAATTAAATAAATAGAGCTAGTTCCTTTCCTGAAATAGGTAGGTGGTAGAGAAGTGTTACACCTTGCACAGTTGATGGGAGTTTAGCATAAGGGCAGACTAATCTATTGCATATAGCCACAATTTCCTACCAAATAAACAAGCAGTCCTCTGTGAAATTGAATATTTCCCATTATGGCATATTTGCCTAGTTGTTTTTGCTAGTGCGACATGCTTTGCTCTGTTAGTATATTCAGAGTAAATAGTATATACATGAACTGCTAAACACACATTCTCCACAACTTGCTGGCAAACAGTATAAACAGTTTTCCTTGTGCTGCTCACAGATAAGCTACTGTGCTGTGTATCCCTTCATGCAGGATTCATGCCATTGATAAGTGTTGGGTGTTTCTCTCCAAAGCAGATGCAGCAACATGCAACAAATACTGCACAGGGCACACACTTTCTCTTTCCCTGCAGACCTGGAGTTTATTGTAATTCATTTTTATTTATGGTTACACTCTAATAATACATGATATGTGGGAAGTGAGATGCATTTTCAGTAGTTTTTCTTATGTTTATGATGCTCATTGTATTCCGTATTTGCTGAAGTTATATGGGATTCTTTTCTCCCAAGTTTCTACTTTATCCATTGTGTTAGAAATCTTGAAATCCTTGATATGGCAGAGATTAAGCTGCACACACAATGTATCATATGGAGACCATCACAGGAAAGTGAGGTTATTATAAGATAATAAATATGTGTACTTTTCCCACCCTCACATTAGAAATGAAAGTAAATTATCTCAGACATAATGTTAAACTCCCTGGCTCTTATGAAGAGTACTGGTTTCACAGGGTACAGATACACAGTGAGATTACATTACTGTATTATGTTTAAACATATAAAGCTCAGTACTGCAAGTTAGCTTGCACCGTGCTGATTGTATCTGACTTGAGACTTGTTTGCCTCAACACAGTTTTATTACACGGTAAATGCATTAAATCGATATTTACACTCCAAGCACAATGCCAAATAGCAATATTCTGGGTGTTTTCCATATTAGCAGGCAACAAAATGCTTACAGTCATTCCAGATTTCAAGTGCCATTTCAGTGACAATAGCCTGGAATTGTGTGTAGCTTCTGCTGAGCTAGAAATCACTTAGCTGTCAAAACACCTTAATGTACCCCCTCTGTTATTGGCCTAAGGGTAATGGCATATATGCTGGTTTTCACTATCACTGCTACATTTATATATTGCTATCCACTGATATAACTGTCAAATGCCAACATTTGTCCTGCACAGGTGGTACACAACATTTTAGGGTGCTCCCCAGTCAAGCTGCAGTGCATCCCATTTACTTTAGGAAATGAGCAGTGCACTATGGCCCTAAAAAGTATGAAACACAAAAAAATCTAAATAAAAGCAGATAATTGTGCCCGAGTACATATGTATAACCAAATCATGGTGATACAAACACAGTCAATTAAATTGTTATTTTTTCTTAGCCTGTAGAAATTCCTGATGGGAGAAGAGCACCAGTACCTTCCACCTGTCGGAGTAGCAGCACCCGCAGCATTGACACACAGACTCCCTCAGTTCATGAACGAAGCAGCAGCTGCAGCAGCAATCATTCCCCTTGTGCTTCTCCATCTTGCCCTCATGAGTCACAGGAAGGAAGTCCATGCTCAGCGGATGATCTGCTATTTGACCGAGATAAAGGTATATTTTTATAGGATATCAACTGAATTACTGCATAAGAGGCTTTTGTTTGGAAATTGGTATTTCTGGTGTCTTTGGTATAATGATAGAACTGAAAATTACAAACCGCAGATTCACAGAATGACCTGTGCCTAGAATAACTGCCCTTGCACCTTTCAGCCTGAGCTGGAAACAGCAAATCCATCCCTCCATTATTAACATTTCTTACCATGCTTTTGTCTTACAAACATCTTCCATAAATTGCTTGGAAAACCTTTTTGTTTTTGTTTTATATAAAAGAAAAAAATGTTATGCATGAAGCAGCATTTTATATTTAGGTACATATATTATACCTATTTGTAAACAGATTGTAGAATTCCTGAAGGCCGCTCTGTAAATGTTGGTCCACATTAATTTTTTATATAGCGAGGACACCTTCTGCAGAAAATGTGTCGTGTTTTGTGTGAATGTGTAGTATTTTTGCTTGCAGTACCACTTCTCATCCAGATAAAACTTTCCCCTATACTTTGCAGATCCAGGGTGTGTGTTCTGCCTGTTGTGTTAACATACAAGATTATTGTTTAATCGTTTGGTGCAAAGGGAGGATAGAAAATCTAGCAGAAAAAAACATCCTTAGTCCTCCCACTCTCCATCTTGCCTACCCCAGTTACTCCACTTTCACTATCTGATCTCTCCTTTTTTTTTTTCCTCCCTGCACCAATACACATGCTGAGTGCAAAACAAACTCCCACTCATAATAACTTACAGATTATAGACGTAGCAGACATGAGGGTTTTTGGCTTTGTTTGTCCTCTTTTACTGATTTTACTTTCTTATCTCCTGTCCTTTTAGGGCTCTGGCACACGGGGACATTAGTCGCCCGCGACTAATCTCCCCGAAATGCCATCCCACCGGCGAAAATATTGATCGCCAGTGGGATGGCATACGCGCCGCCGCAAAAGTTTCCTCTCAAGGCAATGACATCCCACCGGCGACTTACATTTTCGCCAGTGGGATGGCATTTCGGGGAGATATGTCGCGGGCGACTAATCTCCCCATGTGCCAGAGCCCTTAGGGAACAAAGCACTTAATTAGAAGCAGAGTACAGCTTGCCTTTCATATGAGAGAGTGGATGTAGATGACATCTTATACAACATGTCGTCCCTACGATTGATGGCATTCATTCACTTCATAACATGCATGGTCTCTCCCTAGTGACGATTCGTTTAGCTGCATTGCAAGGAGGCTGTCATTGGCCGCCCTTTAACATGTCTTCTTGTCGATGTACCATCTTAAGTCATATTTATTAAGAGATTATGGGGCTTACTAAATTCTTGACACTGGGTAGATGTGAACCAGGGCTATTGACGAGTGCCATTGGGCGTGAAAAAAGATACACGGTAAAAAAAAAAGGTGCATGTTAGCTGAGATAAAATGCCCACTGATCACAAATTTTTACCATTTTGCAAATTTTTTAGTGAAGTGAAATAGTACAGATTACTACCCAGAGAATGTGTGGAACTGTAGGTCCCTGAATGGAATGTGGGTTATCAGCGTTCTGAACCAGATAGTGTATAGACAGCCTGTCTAAAGAAGTTTAACGTTGCTAAATAGCAGTAGTTGTACACGGCACAGTATTAATTATAATAATTAAAACATAATTCAATTAAAAAAAAAAAAAGTAAACAAATTGACATCAAATTGTCTTTACCAGCATGTCACCGTATAAAGTAGCAGTGCTTTAGGGCAGCCTGGGTTTGATTTCAGAGATGAAATGGACAGAAATGATGCATGGATTAAGTACATGTGTTATGGGTGGGTATTGTAGTGGAAACCTGTATTTTTGAAATTATTAATGGCCAGGGACATCAGCTGATGTATAAAAGCATTAAAGGACATGTAAAGGATGTAACTTAGTATAGACAAGTTGCTTTTGGTAAGTATAAGTCACATCACCTAATCCCAGGCAGTGCTGTGAGTCAGATCATTAGAACCTTGAGTGTCACTGCAGCTTTGGCATGAGCATAGCAAGTAGAATTGCAGTAGCAAACTGAGCTGTGCAGTACACGCCAGCGAGCCTCTGGTTTGACAGTGATACAGTATCTCTGTGAGAATTTCTGTGTTCCTGCATTTTTCTATGACATTATAGCATAGCCAAGCACAGGGCAGGCAAGATGCAATCACAGGTATGATAGATGATAGGTGTAATGTTCTTATCAAGGGGATCCGAGCTCTAGGAAAATGCTACTGCTGATTTTACATCCCTGCCCACCACACATGCATCTGATTTGATAAAGCCTGTTAACATTCTATAATTCAGAAATAAAATCTTTTTGGATTTATTTATCTCCAGCTTTGGTCAGATATTTAATCGCAAGGGTACTATTTGAACTACTGCTTTTAGATATCAAGATAACAGAAGGTGTATGGGCACTGCAGACTTAAAGCAAGACTTTTCTTATAGTTATATTTCGGGTATTTTTAACAATACATGTGTTTCGGTGAGTAGTGAGTCAAGAGACATCACTAAATATATGTAAGAGCATAACTAAACATAAGGTTATTTGTATTTATACTTAATATTGATTTTGTTCCATGCTGGAAGCATGAACTGTCGGTGGCCATTGCAAGGAAAGGATAGAAGGTAACGGAAATGAGGAAATTTATGTAACATTAATTATTATTAAACTGAGCTGCATGCCAGGTTCTATTTTGTATAGACTGCAGCCATGGCGGCACCTTAGCCATAAGCCACACAGGGGATCTATCAAAAAGTACTTGTGCCAGTCTTTATCTTGGACGCAAGTCACTTTCATGACAGCACCAAGTTCTACTAAATGCACTGCAGTATTTGTCCCCTTGGTTATGTTGGTCAGAGATGGCTTCTAGTTGGTAAGAAGCCAGCACACCACGGGTTTCTTACCAACACTTCATCAAAGCCATACCTCTTTACTAAACATTAGCTGATGCAGTATGGCTTCCCAGTAGGGACAGGTACAGACCGTTGCAGATATTCTATGTTGTTAGTCTGATTTACATTTACATTTTGCAGCCAAAAATAAAAATAAATGCCAGTTTACTTTGAGCAAAGGATGTTAAACAAGAAAGAGATGGCAAAAGATGTGCGGTGTTTAAAGATGTGCACAGTGCTTCTCATGTCCTTCATACTGTACTCGCAGTGTGCCCTTTGCTTGCTTTCACTTCTGCTATGATATTCCTAGCAATACATTCCTCTTTCTTCAGTTCCAGTTTATTTCTACAGACATGCGCATATTTGGAAACCAAATTCATGGCTCTCGATCATTAGTAATATGGCTCCTTTAAATTTTCAGACAGCGGGAGTAGCTCACCGCTACCCAAGTATGCCTCCTCTCCCAAACCAAACAACAGCTACATGTTCAAACGAGAGCCCCCAGAGGGATGTGAGCGAGTGAAGGTCTTTGAGGAACTGTCGTAAGTAATGCCTTTTTGTCAGCTGGTGGCTGCTATGCAGTAACTTACATATAAATTTATATATATATATGATCTGTGTTCAGCCTTGCAATGAAACCCTGAGCACTGAGAAGTCCAGCTGATAAGTGGAAGAGAGGAAAAGCAGCTCTTACGCATCAGTAACTGCCACACATCCTGTTTGCTTAACATCATGCTTTTACACTGCTTTGTAACCCAAAGCAACTGAAGCTTTTCTACATAGCTGTGGTACGCCCTGCCCGTTCATAGAAAGGCTGTACATTTTGCACAAGTGACTTCAGCTAATGTGTGTGATAATTAAAATGAAATGTGGCTTGTAGCAAAATTCTGTTTGCTAAACTTCCATATTCACTTATAAGTCAACCCCATTTGGTCTTTCTAATTACAGCTGATTATATTTTATCATAGGCTAGCACTTCCCTTTCTGGCTGCATTATTCCTACAAGCAGAGCCTCTCCTACTTTCACAGTAATATGGGAGACATCTCTTAAAACAGTTGTTCACCTTTAAATTAACTTTTAGTATGATGTAGACATTGTGATTCTAAGGCAATTTGCAATTGGTTTTTATCTTTTATTATTTGCAGGTTTTTTTAATTATTTAGCTTTTTTGTTCAGCAGCTCTTCAGTGTGATATTTCAACAGCTGTCTGGTTGTTAGGGTCTTATTTACCCTAGCAACCAGGCAGTGGTATGAAGGAGAGACAGGACTATGAAGGAGATGGCCTGAATAACAAGACAAACAATAAAAAGTAAAAATAGCAATACAGTTGTAGCCTCACAGAGCAGTAGTTCTTGCCTTGCTGTCTATGACCCCATTTGAATGCTGGAAAGAGTCAGAAGAGAAAGGCAAATCAATTGAGAACTATAAAAAAATAAAACCAATATGCAAAGTTGCTAGTTAATAGGGCATTTTATGACATACCAAAAGTTAATGTAAAGGTGACACTCCCCCCCCCCCCCCCTTCCCCTGCAATAAATGATGTTGGTGTGAGGCAGACTGTGAGACTGTAGCCATTACACAGAGCCTAGAGAGGAGAGAGGGATAACTGAGAATGTGACTGTTATGATTTGGAGTATTTTGAGCAGTCACGTCTGTGCACATATGGAAGATGTTTGGCCATCCACTCACTGACACCGCCTCATTTTGGAGACAATCAACATTTCATTACAGCATGTTTGTCTATCCATTGCCAACGTTGGGTTTATTTTAGTAGATGTTTTGATATTTACTGTCTCCCCCCTTGTTCTCCGCAGGACTCGCCCACCAGTCTCTTCCGCTCTCTTTTCATGCCCTGACAAAAACAAGGTTAATTTCATCCCCACTGGATCAGCCTTCTGCCCAGTGAAACTGTTGGGGCCTTTACTGCCTGCTTCAGATCTGACTCTCAAGAACTCCCCAAATCCTCCTTCAGGTTCTGCAGTGAGCCCCATGACTGTTGAGCACCTTTCATCTCAGGTCTCCTCTTCATCCCTGTCCGAAAGTGCCCCCAGCGCAGCTGGCAACGATGGAGACAATGACCATTCCTCATCCCAAGATCAGCCGTTTGGGGCGGAACTTCTGACTGACGATCAGTTGGCAGCACCCTCACAACCTAATCACAACCATGTTTTCATGTAACCGCCAGCAGAGCAGGACTCTGTTGCTACAAGTTGACTTGAATCCACATCACCAACTTCTGCATGTTGATTGGTAAATCTTTCTGATCAGTTAATAAAAAAAATGTACTGCTTAGCGTGAATTATCATACTTGCCATTGTTAACTTGGACTGGGGCTGAACTATTGTTTTCTCTTGACTAGCAGCGATTAGTGCAGGATTATTCCCACTGATATAATGAAATTATCTCTTTGTGGACTATGCATTACCAAGTACATCTGAACAGGTATAATCTGCATTCTTCTGTATTCAGAGCTATTCATTAGCGCGACCTGAACTGAGTCAAACGCCTGTCTCTGCAGTGTATAATCTTGCTGTGTTGTGTCCTAAGAGGAATACTGTTCAGAGTTCTGTTTACAGTCGGCCCAGCTCTTTGATTGAATTGAGTGGAGAGGATGTCTGCTATGTATTGCATTCCTGGGCTCCCTCTCACACTCCAACCAATTATATTGCAAATAACATGAACTCATTGGCCACAGATCCTGTCCTAAGGCCTAGATTTCAGGTACTTTAGACAAAGTCTAAACTCAGGTAACATGGAATGTAAACTACATTGGAAATATCACACAGCTCAACACAGAAGCTTACTAGTGGCACAAAGTTCCTTCTTAATAAATACATTTCTGTTTTTTGTTTTTCTCATGACATGACTATTTTGGAATAAATTCCAGGTGGAAGGTCCTGGAGATAGGTCTCTGATAAGAACCAGCAAGCCTATAAGCATCCGTTTGTATCGCCATGACAATGTATATTCTTTCAATGTACTTGCTTTTTGGCATAGCCTTGTTATAGCTATATAGATCACTTGGATGGCCGGTACCCCCCAGCACGTGGGTTCTGGCATCTCGGTGGTTACACTTATAGCTTTAAAAATAATACAGTTTGGAATCCACCTCTTCACACTAATGATCTGAGTGTGTCTGGTGTATCATAGAAAGGCGTCTCATTCTCCCCACCTTCCTCACCTCTTTCTTTTTTTTTTTTTTTTCTTTCTTTCTTTTTTTTTTTTAATGAAGCCATAATGAAACGTTGCCCTTAGTATGGGGAATCAGAGTTAATGTTTAGTTTCTCACGTGGGAAATGCATTTTTGCTGACTGTGTCCAGCATTTTGCCCTTCTTCTATTTTCAACATATTGGACATTTTGATAAATAGCACAAGCAATACTTTGTTCAACCTGCTAATCAAAATGCCAGAATCCCACGCGAGCACTGGGATTATATTTTTATATTTAGAGCTGTCATGTGAATTTTACTACTTTCCATTCCTTCCTCTCGCACCCAGGCACTGCTGGTGTCTTGCATTTAGCTATAACGGCACTACAGTGTCAGGCATAATTACACATTTTTTAGGATTGCTGAACCCCCCCCCATTTGTTGTTAACAATGTATAGATTACATTAACCATTCCTGCACTTCCAGTAAGAATAGTACCAAGCTTTCTGGGTGTTGAAGCAGGGATTTGCCCTACCACAATTCAGCATGCTGTCATTTAAGGGCAGATTTATTAAAGACAGAAATCCAGAAGAATTCTTAGCCGTTTGATCTAAATTCCTATTTGCCAACACTAGAAAATGTTATTGAATTAAAAGCTTAAAGGGGCGGTTCACCTTTAACTATTAGTATGACATAGACATTGATATTCTGAGACAAGGAGCACTTGGTTTTCCTTTTTTTATTTGTGGTGTTTCGGTTGTTTAGCTATTTGTTCGGCAGCTATCTGGTTGCTAGGGTCTTGTTTACCTTATCAACCAAGCAGTGGTTTGAATAAGAGACTGGAATAAGAATATTACAGGGTCTAAATAAGATAAGGTGTAAAAAGTAACAATAATAAAATTATAAGCACACAGAACAATATTTTTTTTAGCTGCCAGGGTCAGTGACCCCCATTTAAAAGCCCATAAAGATGTAGAAGATGAAGGCAAACAATTAGAAAAAAAAAACTATAAAAATGAAATAATGAAGACCAATTGCAAAGTTGCTAGGAATAGGGATATTTTATAACATACTAAAAGTTAACTTAAACATGAACTACTCCTTTAAGTTTCAGTGGTGTCAGTACTCCATGCTGCTCAGCATCAGCCCTGAGCTCTAACATCTGTCCGCAAGGAGGGATTCAAACCATTATTTAAAAAATAATGAAACTATGATACTGTTAGCTAGGAATAAGATCTGTAAGGGTTTCTCATGCATGGCTATCATGGGTAAATAGATACCTGTGATGCCTAATCGGCCCCCCCCACAGCACTTGCACCAAGTTTATATTCAATTCCAAACAGAATTCCCCAAGAAATCGTTAAACGTTGCCTTCTTTTGTGAACGTCTATTGGCCAAAGTCTGGCGGAAATAATGACTGACTGTACATTGCAGTGTATGATTGTCGGCGGGAAATGAAATATTCATATTTAATTTTTTTCTATTTATATTTTTATACGTGTTGAGTCGTAAGTAGCAAATAATATATTTTTTTCTGTCTACCTACTTTGCTTCCGCCAGTTTCTAAAGTGTTTCTGGCGCTGCCCTTCCTGCACATATCTCAGGTCTCAGAACATATTGCAAGATAAAGAAGGATAGAACCTATTATAGACTCCTCTCTGCTGAGTGTCCACTACAGTGTTTCTAGCGTTTCTATTTTACCCCCCGTATCATAGCAAATAAAGGGTTCCCATTCTGCGCATTCAGAGAAGCTAAGTATTCACTTTGCCTGTTTCCTTGCCCACATATCCCAATCAGAGAAATCTCCCACTTCTGTCACATTTCCCCACTGTAACTGAACATGGATGTAGATTTTTTTTTTTTCCTTTTTGTTAAATATAAAGATTTGTACATAGTTGTACTGTTATTTCTAGCCAATGTGCTTAACAGTATTCCAGTTACCACACAATGTTGCTTCAGAAGAGGTGTGGCTTTTGTTTTGTATTTTTTCAGTATAGAAGTTCTTGTGTTCATATTTAAAATAAAGTTATTAGTAAAAACAAAATTGAATGATGTCTTTCATTTGTGTCATTTCTGATGAACTCTTTGTCCCTAGGGTGGAGCCTGGTGGCAGGAGCAGGACACATGCTTCTTTTTGCCATAAAATGGGATCATTTACTAGGAGTGAAGGTATTTATGTTGGGCTAAAAGTAAAAGGACGTATTATTATTATTATTATTATTACAGGTATGGGATCAGTTATCTGGAAACCTGTTATCCAACTAAGATATGATTAATCCTTATTGGAGGCAAAACAATCCTATTGGGTTTATTCAATGTTTAAATAATTTTTTAGTAGACTTAACATATGGGGATCCAAATTATGGAAAGACTCCTTATCCGAAAAAAATCCAGGTCCCAAGCAGTCTGCATAACAGGTCCTATACCTGTATTATTATTATTATTTATTAGAAATAACATCCCTTGGGGTATTTTCAAAACTGCAGTTTGAGATCAGAAAGTTTATCTCCTTTAGGGGATAAATGGAAAGTGAATGGAAATATCAGAGGAGAACCATTTATAGTCTCTTGGGATCTGAAAAATGATTTTGGGATGTGTAGCCAACACAGAGCTTCTTGGTCATAGCAACAATTGTGGTACAAATGTAACACTGAGCCACACCTTAGAAGCCAACATAACCGCCGCCGGGGGCCCACTGGGATTTCTCATTCAGCAGATGTGACCATCTTCCCATGAAGACAAGTGGATTATTTATGGACCAGTAAGAACAATGAACTGCATCTGGCAGCCCTGTGTGTTCCTTTGCTGAACATAAACCCACAGAGGAAATAACAGCTCCTCATCTTATTATAGACAATGTGCAGGCAGGTAGGATCCATACAGACTGGTGATCAAATGGATTTAAACATGGGCACAGGGGGCAAATGTGCTGCTCTACAGCTCTTGCTGACTACAGGCCACACATACTAACGCCCTGCAACAATAAGCAGCAGATATTTCCAGGGCAGGCTTGCAGAAATATGCCTTAGGCTGCTTCTTTGTTCTATCCTTCTTCATGGGCAGAGGAACTTGGGCCAAAGGTTTACAAGAAAAAATGGATACATTTGGATTATGTTTTCATGCTGCCTATGGTGTTAACTGTGCAGTGCCAAGAAAGTCCCAGTTTGAGGTAAGATTTGGGCAGAATGTGCCGTCCTAGATACTCTTGAAAGGCTTGAATTGAAACAGTTGGAACCGCTGATCTGATTGGCATAGTCTTGCCAGCCAATGGTATCTGTCTGTGTGGGAATCCCCTGCAAAGAGCAGAGGGTGAGAGTTTTAGCAGCGCTGATCCTGGTCAGAAGCTTGAAAACGAAACAGTTTAAATAATAAAGATTCCCTTTAACCCTTTAAGTGCCAGCCGAATTCGTCATTTCAGTTCCCCCCAGTGCCAGACGTTTTGTGAACATTCTGTGCTCTCTCAATGTAGGGGCTTTTACTGGGGGCAGGGTTAAGTTTAGGTAGGCAAACTATATATTGTTTTTTTCAGGAGAACCTGAGCTTTCCAAATCTACCTGAGTTTTTGTGTATTTCCACTTCTGGAACAAGATTTAGAGCTTGAAATACAAAAAAAAAAAGAAAAAATGCTATTTTTCATGATATAAGGATTTCTACCAGAAACACATTTTATTTTATGGACAAAAATTCAACTGATTTGGAAAGCCTCATGTCTCCCGAACGTGCCAATACCTGATATGTATAGTTTTATTGAGATTTCTGACTTCTATAGATCAAAAACTCCCAGCAGTAAATTACTAAATTTTCAAAGCATTACAGCAGAATACGGCATACTTTACATTCCAAAGCCAAAAATCCTGGAACATTAGGTTTACCCCAGGAAACCATACATTTTTGAAAACTACACATTCTGACGAATCCGAAATGGGTAACTATGTCTTCCAACTCCTAAGTACCAAACGGCAATGCTTTACTGAATTTAGCATTTTCTATAAAAAATTATGAAAATTCTAAAAAATCACCTCAAATCTTCCATTTTCAAGCACCTTATCTCCCACATAACATTAGGTACGAAGAAAAAACACCCTAAATATGAAAGCCAGGGGTCCACTGAACAGTTTGATGCCCATTGTGCATAGGATCACCGATGTATCTGGAATTTAGAGACCCCAAAAGGAAGTTAGTACATACAAATTGCCCAGGAGATCTCTTTAGCTACTGAAAATTCAACACATTTACTGCATTTTCTGTAGGGTAAAAACACAAAAAAATACATTGACCCCCCAAAATCATATATTTTTGGAAAGTACACATTCGGACGAATTCAAAATTGGTACCCGTGTCTTTCTACTCCAAACTACTGAGTCGCAATTCTTTCCCAAAATTGCCAGTTTTGATGAAATACCTAAAAATCACATCAAATCTTCCACTTTCAAGCACCTTATCTCCCACATAACATTAGGTACCAAAAGAACACACCCTAAATATGAAAGCCAAGGGTCCGCTGAACAGTTTGATGCCCATTGTGCATAGGAACACCAATGTATCTGGCATTTAGAGACCCCATAAGGAAGTTAGTGCATACAAATTGCCCAGGAGATCTCTTTAGCTACTGAAAATTCAATACGTTTACTGCATTTTCTGTGGGGTAAAAACCCAAAAAAATACATTGACCCCCCAAAACCATATATTTTTGGAAAGTACACATTCGGGCGAATTCAAAATTGGTACCCATGTCATTCTACTCCAAACTACAGAGTCGCAGTGCTTTCCCAAAATTGCTAGTTTTGGTGAAATACCTGAAAATCACATCAAATCTTCCAGTTTCAAGCACGATATCTCCCACATAACATTAGGTACCAAGAAAACACACCCAAAATATGAAAGCCTAGGGTCCGCTGAACAGTTTGATGCCCATTGTGCATAGGATCAGCACTGTATCTGGCATTTAGAGACCCCATAAGGACGTCCGTGCATAGAGATTGCCCCAGAGGTCTCTTTAGCTACTGAAAATTCAACACGTTTACTGCATTTTCTGTGGGGTAAAAACACAAAAAAAATACATTGACCCCCCAAAACCATATATTTTTGGAAAGTACACATTCGGGCAAATTCAAAATTGGTACCCATGTCATTCTACTCCAAACTACAGAGTCGCAGTGCTTTCCCAAAATTGCTAGTTTTGGTGAAATACCTGAAAATCACATCAAATCTTCCACTTTCAAGCACCTTATCTTCCACATAACATTAGCTACCAAGAAAACACACCCGAAATATGAAAGCCTAGGGTCCGCTGAACAGTTTGATGCCCATTGTGCATAGGATCAGCACTGTATCTGGCATTTAGAGACCCCATAAGGACGTCAGTGCATAGAGATTGCCCCAGAGGTCTCTTTAGCTACTGAAAATTCAACACGTTTACTGCATTTTCTGTGGGGTAAAAACACAAAAAAATACATTGACCCCCCAAAACCATATATTTTTGGAAAGTACACATTCGGGCGAATTCAAAATTGGTACCCATGTCTTTCTACTCCAAACTACAGAGTCGCAGTGCTTTCCCAAAATTGCTAGTTGTGGTGAAATACCTGAAAATCACATCAAATCTTCCACTTTCAAGCACCATATCTCCCACATAACATTAGGTACCAAGAAAACACACCCTAAATATGAAAGCCAAGGGTCCGCTGAACAGTTTGATGCCCATTGTGCATAGGATCAGCACTGTATCTGGCATTTAGAGACCCCATAAGGATGTCAGTGCATAGAGATTGCCCGAGAGGTCTCTTTAGCTACTGAAAATTCAACACGTTTACTGCATTTTCTGTGGGGTAAAAACACAAAAAAATACATTGACCCCCCAAAACCATATATTTTTGGAAAGTACACATTCGGGCGAATTCAAAATTGGTACCCATGTCTTTCTACTCCAAACTACAGAGTCGCAGTGCTTTCCCAAAATTGCTAGTTTTGGTGAAATACCTGAAAAACACATCAAATCTTCCACTTTCAAGCACCTTATCTCCCACATAACATTAGGTACCAAGAAAACACACCCGAAATATGAAAGCCTAGGGTCCGCTGAACAGTTTGATGCCCATTGTGCATAGGATCAGCACTGTATCTGGCATTTAGAGACCCCATAAGGACGTCAGTGCATAGAGATTGCCCCAGAGGTCTCTTTAGCTACTGAAAATTCAACACGTTTACTGCATTTTCTGTGGGGTAAAAACACAAAAAAATACATTGACCCCCTAAAACCATATATTTTTGGAAAGTACACATTCGGGCGAATTCAAAATTGGTACCCATGTCTTTCTACTCCAAACTACAGAGTCGCAGTGCTTTCCCAAAATTGCTAGTTTTGGTGAAATACCTGAAAATCACATCAAATCTTCCACTTTCAAGCACCATATCTCCCACATAACATTAGGTACCAAGAAAACACACCCTAAATATGAAAGCCAAGGGTCCGCTGAACAGTTTGATGCCCATTGTGCATAGGATCAGCACTGTATCTGGCATTTAGAGACCCCATAAGGATGTCAGTGCATAGAGATTGCCCCAGAGGTCTCTTTAGCTACTGAAAATTCAACACGATTACTGCATTTTCTGTGGGGTAAAAACACACAAAAATACATTGACCCCCCAAAACCATATATTTTTGGAAAGTACACATTCGGGCGAATTCAAAATTGGTACCCATGTCTTTCTACTCCAAACTACAGAGTCGCAGTGCTTTCCCAAAATTGCTAGTTTTGGTGAAATACCTGAAAATCACATCAAATCTTCCAGTTTCAAGCACCATATCTCCCACATAACATTAGGTACCAAGAAACACACCCTAAATATGAAAGCCAAGGGTCCGCTGAACAGTTTGATGCCCATTGTGCATAGGATCAGCACTGTATCTGGCATTTAGAGACCCCATAAGGACGTCAGTGCATAGAGATTGCCCCAGAGGTCTCTTTAGCTACTGAAAATTCAACACGATTACTGCATTTTCTGTGGGGTAAAAACACACAAAAATACATTGACCCCCCAAAACCATATATTTTTGGAAAGTACACATTCGGGCGAATTCAAAATTGGTACCCATGTCTTTCTACTCCAAACTACAGAGTCGCAGTACTTTCCCAAAATTGCTAGTTTTGGTGAAATACCTGAAAATCACATCAAATCTTCCACTTTCAAGCACCATATCTCCCACATAACATTAGGTACGAAGAAAACACACCCTAAATATGAAAACCAAGGGTCCGCTGAACAGTTTGATGCCCATTGTGCATAGGATCACTGATGTATCTGGCATTTAGAGACCCCAAAAGGAAGTTAGTGCATACAAAGTGTATACACTGCAATATAAGCTACCGGCATGTGCATTATGCGGCATAAGACCCCCTAACAGTAAGGAGACCCTAGAAAATTATACATTTTCCGAAAGTACACAATCTGACAAAACAAAAATGGGTAAATACATCTTTCTACTGCAAACTACCAAACTACAAAGCTATGCTAAACAGAACGATTTTTTTGACATTTCTGAAAATTGTCACAAAGCTTGCATTTTACCCCATTATGTACCCCCACATTTTGTACCGTATCAACATAAAACATTCTAAATATGAACGCCAGGGGTCTACTGAACAGTTTGATGCCCTATATGCATAGATTTACCAAACTATGTGGGGTACAGGGGCACCCAAGTAAAAATAGTGCATATGAATTTTCACATAAGATGCTTCGGCTCATGCAGTTTTTGCACCCGGTATGTGTATTATGTGCCATACGACCACCTAACAGTAAGGAGACCCTAGAAAACCATATATTTTCTGAAAGTACACATTCTGACAAAACAAAAATGGGTAAATACATCTTTCTACTACAAACTACCAAACTACAAAGCTATGCTAAACAGAACGGTTTTTATGACATTTCTGAAAATTGTCACAAAGCTTGCATTTTACCCCATTATTTACCCCCACATTTTGTACCGTATCAACATAAAACATTCTAAATATGAACGCCAGGGGTCTACTGAACAGTTTGATGCCCTATATGCATAGATTTACCAAACTATGTGGGGTACAGGGGCACCCAAGTAAAAATAGTGCATATGAATTTTCACATAAGATGCTTCGGCTCATGCAGTTTTTGCACCCGGTATGTGTATTATGTGCCATACGACCACCTAACAGTAAGGAGACCCTAGAAAACCATATATTTTCCGAAAGTACACATTCTGACAAAACAAAAATGGGTAAATACATCTTTCTACTACAAACTACCAAACTACAAAGCTATGCTAAACAGAACGGTTTTTATGACATTTCTGAAAATTGTCACAAAGCTTGCATTTTACCCCATTATGTACCCCCACATTTTGTACCGTATCAACATAAAACATTCTAAATATGAACGCCAGGGGTCTACTGAATAGTTTGATGCCCTATATGCATAGATTTACCAAACTATGTGGGGTACAGGGGCACCCAAGTAAAAATAGTGCATATGAATTTTCACATAAGATGCTTCGGCTCATGCAGTTTTTGCACCCGGTATGTGTATTATGTGCCATACGACCACCTAACAGTAAGGAGACCCTAGAAAACCATATATTTTCCGAAAGTACACATTCTGACAAAACAAAAATGGGTAAATACATCTTTCTACTACAAACTACCAAACTACAAAGCTATGCTAAACAGAACGGTTTTTATGACATTTCTGAAAATTGTCACAAAGCTTGCATTTTACCCCATTATGTACCCCCACATTTTGTACCGTATCAACATAAAACATTCTAAATATGAACGCCAGGGGTCTACTGAACAGTTTGATGCCCTATATGCATAGATTTACCAAACTATGTGGGGTACAGGGGCACCCAAGTAAAAATAGTGCATATGAATTTTCACATAAGATGCTTCGGCTCATGCAGTTTTTGCACCCGGTATGTGTATTATGTGCCATACGACCACCTAACAGTAAGGAGACCCTAGAAAACCATATATTTTCCGAAAGTACACATTCTGACAAAACAAAAATGGGTAAATACATCTTTCTACTACAAACTACCAAACTACAAAGCTATGCTAAACAGAACGGTTTTTATGACATTTCTGAAAATTGTCACAAAGCTTGCATTTTACCCCATTATGTACCCCCACATTTTGTACCGTATCAACATAAAACATTCTAAATATGAACGCCAGGGGTCTACTGAACAGTTTGATGCCCTATATGCATAGATTTACCAAACTATGTGGGGTACAGGGGCACCCAAGTAAAAATAGTGCATATGAATTTTCACATAAGATGCTTCGGCTCATGCAGTTTTTGCACCCGGTATGTGTATTATGTGCCATACGACCACCTAACAGTAAAGACACCCTAGAAACCCATATATTTTCCGAAAGTACACATTCTGACAAAACAAAAATGGGTAAATAAAACTTTCTACTGCAAACTACCAAATTACAAAGCTATGCTAAACAGAACTGTTTTTGTGACATTTCTGAAAATCGTCACAAAGCTTGCATGTTGCCCCATTATGTACCCCACATTTAGTAACGTACCAACATAAAACACTCTAAGTATGAACGCCAGGGGTCTACTGAACAGTTTGATGCCCAATATGAATAGATTTACCAAACTATGTGGGGTACAGAGGATGCCAAATTGAAATACAGCAGACAAAATGTCAAAATGTCCATGTGCAAAGACAAGTAACAAAGAACAATGTAAAAAGCAATAAAATTGATAAAGATAAAAAAAATCACTAAAATCATTTTTTTTTTTTTTTGCCTAATAATATCTGCGGGCAGAATAACCGTTTGAGTATTTTGGCTAGGGCAAATAAGTTTTACAGACAAAGTCAAGCAAACAACAACTATGCATAACTGAAAATGCTATAAAATGGCTAAACATGCAGTAAAATACCCAAAAATCCACCAAAATCACAGAAAATGTAGTAGAAACACCAAAATAATACACAAAAGGTATTGCGCAGTGCGGTTAGCGAATACACTATCCGCAATGGCAATAAAACATTTTTTTCAGGCAAGAATAAAAACGATGCGATTAGAAAAAAAAAAATAATTACAAAATTACATAAGTGTGTAAGTGTGTGTGTACATGTGTGTAAAATGTGTTTTGTGTGCATGTGTGCGAGTGTGCAAGCAAGTGTGAGTTTCTCTAAGTGCTGTAAGTGATAAATGTTTGAAAACCTCCCAAAAATGCATGTGTGTGTGTGTAAGTGTGAGTATAAGTGTGTATTTGTGTAATAAATGTGTGATTGTGTGTTTGTGTGTGTATTTGCCACTTACTTGGGGTCTAGAAGATCAGGATCTGCAGGAGAAACTCGATCTGGCCCAGCAGCAGTAGATCATGTGAGGGGGCGTGTCAGGAAGCAGGGGGGCCAGAGGGGGAAGCTGCGGAAGGGAGAGGAGCTGCACAGAAAGCCACGTGGATGGCAGGTATGTATCATGGGGCCCCTGGGCAATCGCTACCCAGGGGCCACTCGTTCCCCACCTCTGACTATTGTCTGGAGGCTGGGGAACGAGTGGGGAGCGAAGGAATGGCTTGAAAAGCCATTCCTCCGCTCCCAAAACCGGAAGTGCAGCAGGACGTAGAATCTACGTTCTGTGGCACTTTGGTCCTTTGATACACAGGACGTAGATTCTACGTCCTGTGGCACTAAAAAGGTTAAACACCAGCTCACTGAGATTCACTGTTGTTTCACTTTATGTAAACTTATAGTATGATGTAGGGAGTAATATTTGCAAATGGTCTTCATTTTTTTTATCATTTGGGTCCTTCCACTATTTAACGTTTTATTCAGCAGCTCTCCAGTTTGGAATTTCAGCAGTTATCTGATTGCTGGGGTCCCAATTACCTTAGCAACCAGGGAGAGGTGTGAATGGGAGACTGGAATATAGGAGAGGGCCTGAATAGAAAGATAAGTAATAAAAAGTAACATTAACAGAGCAATACATTTTTTACTGCTGGGGTTTAATTTACAAATTACAAAAAAATAAAAATCAATGATATATCAGTAAATATTGCCCGTTTACATCCTTTCCCTTGAGCCACCATTTAGTGATGGGCTGGGTGCTCCCTCAGAGATCAGCTGACAGGAAATAATGCAGCTCTAACTGTAACAGGAAGTAGTGTGGGAGTAAAAGGCAGAACTCTTCCCATTAATTGGCTGATGGGACCTAACATGTATGTGTGGCTTGTGAGCACTGTGAATCCTATGAGCCCAGGAGGCGGCCCTTAATTCTTAAAATGGCAATTCTCTATTTAGCATTAGTCAGTGGCACATACTACTAAAAAGTCTATTTTTATGAAAATGGTTTATTTAGATGAAGCAGGGTTTTACATATGAACTGGTTTATGCAACTACATTGTTTGGGGGGTATAGTTTCCTTTAAAGGTGAGCAACCCCTTTACTGCCATTGTCTTTCTATGGCCTCATTGCAACAGTTTCAGGTGCCTTATATGTAGCCAATGGCTACTGAAATGGGCCGCACTTTAGCTCCTGTATCAGCAGCAGCTGCATTCTGCCCCAGTACAAGTGAGGGCAAGTTTCCGTATAATAGCAGGGATTACTGTATCCTTGGGCAGGGTTAGGTACTTAGAAGCTGAGCGAGCTTGTCTGTTGGGAACGTGTCTGCTGGGTTGTTGGGTGCAGCGCTGTGTAAGCTCTTGTATGTGGCTTGTGGCTTGCACACAGTTGGTTCTGGAGTGGTGCTTGTAGCTATCGCTGGAGGGCACAGACACTATATGGCCACGGGTCTCCTTCAACCTGTCTCATTCCCAAACCAAGAGTATTACTATGAAGTTGGTCCCTTTGCTACTACAACAGCCTTTACTCTTCTTGGAAGGCTTTTCACTTGGTTCTGTAACATTGTTTTTTGTTTTATTTATTTGGGTTTTTATTTATACATTTGTAACATAAAACAACATTGGGTTGGATTGACGTTGGGTTCCGTAACATTGTTGGTGGGATTTGTGGAGCTACAAGAGCATTGTGATACTAATATCTACAGTTAGTATTAGTGGTTGTATATATAGTGTATGTATGTGAGTGTATAGATTGGTAGGTGTGGGTTGTGTGTGCTGGGTTTTCTTGGATGGGTTGAATTTGATGGACTTTGGTCTTTTTTCAGCCCTATGTAACTATGTAAGAGCATTGCTGCGGTTGGGCACTGATGCTGGGGGAGAAGGCCTAGCTCAGTTACTGTTCAACCTTTATTAGTCCTTTATAAAGCTGCCAAAGGACTAGTATGTCTAAAATGTTGCTGTGATCATGCCATAAATAATAAAGGTGATTTTATATATAACCTGGAGTTTTACTCTTGCAGACCAGTCACGTTCATCCACTTCCATCTCCGCAAACCCATTCTGTATGGACCTTGCTCCCTGTATGCGGGCAGTACTGTGCTGAATCAAACAGTTGCCTCTAAGCAGGAAGCAAGGAGTTGTCAAGAATGCTAATGTGCAGTATAGCCTTAAGGTTTGCTTCCAATGGTACCAGGGGTCCAAACCCAAAGCACTGAAAGACCATTATTCATCCACCACTAAGCTGTACCTCCAGAACTTTTTATTCAGGCAGTGTTCTCTTAGCATCTGCCAACCCAGGCTTTTCCATCAGACTGCCACTGGTGAAATGCCACTGACCACTGGAGCACATTGTTACTGTTTCGGAGAGCATTGGGTGTGACCTTTACACCATGCCAGCCGACACTTGGCATTGCATCCTATCCCATCTTCTTTATTCAGATGGCAAGATTTTTTCTTGGAGGGATTCTATTGCAATTCAGTGGTGGTCTTTCTGACCCTGGAGACCTGGGAACATTTTTTATCAAGCATCAAGTCTGATGTTGCTTGTCTACAGCTTCCAGCATGGCTAAACCTTAATTAAATGTGCTGGGTTTTGTAGTTGAATAACAATTGAATCAAGTGTGGTTGAGCAGCAGTAACAGTGTCGATATGAAGATGTACTTAGAGTTCAGGCGATGTTGCCTACGAGCCAATCATAATCTCTTATCAGCAGGGAGCACTTGTTTGGAGAGTGGTGGGAACTTTTTTTGTTCTGCAGTTTCTGTACAGTTATGCTTTATGTACCAGAACTCACTTGTTCCCCATGCTCAGTAGATCTCATTTAAGCTTTATACCAAGCTGTTGATAGTCACCTATTAATACGGCTGGTAGCTTGGCATATTGGGATCATACCACTAATTCAGGACACCCTAGTGATCATCTTATACAACTGAGTGGCACCTCACTGGACAAATGTAACTTTGGCTGTATTTGTATATCTGGTTTAGTGATAGACACCTTGGTTTGCCTTTATATAAAGTGCCACACTCTCTATACTAGCACTGAGCTGTAATATAAGGACATGAACTAAACTGCCATTTGAAGCAAAATCTCAGAATGGCTTTGAGCCCCCTTCTCCACCTTACACGGGACTTATTACACAAGCACCAAGGCAGGACAATTTCCAGCTGGCAGCAGCTTCCCGTATAATGTTGGCACTGGGCAGAGGCCATAACAAGGGTGGGAACATATTCATAGAAGAGTAGGAAAGAAGCACATGAGCCAAATGTTATTTCTCAGTAGGATTATCCAAGTCTTGGCCAGCAGCCTCCCCATGTTTATCACTGGCAGCATTACAGAGCAAACCCACACAAAGAATGCAATCCCGCAGCGTGAAGGGGAGCTGGGCTGGGGCTCATTTCCTACTGTTCTCTTTAATTGCTTTGTTCCCATATTAAGCTCAACCTGAGACACACTCTGTCTATCACACCCTGTATCCAGTGTCCTATTTGCCATCCTCATTCCCTTGCTTTATGCCACAGGCACTTCCAGTCATTACACGTCCAATCCATTAGCTGGAATCACTTACCGCCCAGTACATACAGTGTGTCAGTGTAGTCACTGCTGCCAAACACAGCACATTGGAATAAAGGGCATTATTCTTAGTTACAAAATATTCTCTATAAAAAAAGGTACTTATGGGTCTGCCACTGAACCTTTTGTGACCCCCTGTAAGAAGGGTAAATATGATTTTTAGGGTCCCAGTGAATTGTACTCCCCTGAAGTCCGTCTGTTTCATACCAGAAATATAAACCCTCAAAACTAATATAAAACTGCTCAGTTTTTCTAGCTCTTCAAGGTATTAGCAATTGTTACACAGCTAATATAATAAAATGAAACCAACAGCTCTATCTGCAGGTTAGTTCTTCCCGCCAGCTGCGAGAAAATATCCCCCTTTATCACTGCTATTTTATAAGCAAAGCAACATAAAATGGGTTTCCCCTTATTCTTCTGGAAAATCTCCTGCTTTTCAGAACTCACCACCAGATGGCACTGTTGTTTCAATTTAATTGTGATGATGTAAATAATTGCTTATATCTTGAAAACTGGGATAAAATTGCAAATACACAAGTTTTTATTGATTTGAGAGTTTTCATGTCCTTGGGATGGGATTCAAGTTACTGTCAGGTTTCCAAGGCCACTGATGATAAAACAAGTGATCACAAAGTTAAGAATAAAAAGTACCATATCATAAGTAGCTGCCCAATACTGCTCTTCGATTGGCTGCCTGTCCCTCTGTCTGGTTCAATGCAAGCAACATTCTTACTGTCATGGTGGTTTGGGTACAGAAAGTCCCCAGGCCTACAGGAATCCATGTTCTTTAAAGGAGAAGGAAAGGTAAAAACTAAGTAAGCTTTATCAGCCATAAGCACTCACAGAAACGCTGCACTGAGTTCTCCATCAAAAGATTTCTTGTGTCTGTAATTCATGTGCCAGAGATACGCAGCTCTCTCCTCTCTCCAGCTCCCCCTCCCTCAAGAATGCTAAGAATTCACCCCCCCTTAGGAATGTGGATCTGAGCCAATGACTCTTAGGGGCTGATTTACTTACCCACGAACGGGTCGAAATGAGTCTGATTGCGTTTTTTTCGTAATGATCGGTATTTTGCGATTTTTTTCGTATGTTTTGCGATTTTTTCGGATTCTTTACGAATTTTTCGTTACCAATACGATTTTTGCGTAAAAACGCGAGTTTTTCGTATCCATTAGGAAAGTTGCGTAAAAAGTTGCACATTTTTCGTAGCGTTAAAACTTACGCGAAAAGTTGCGCATTTTTCGTAGCGTTAAAACTTACGCGAAACTTTGCACCTTTTAAGTTTTAACGCTACGAAAAATGCGCAACTTTTCGCATAAGTTTTAACGCTACGAAAAATGCGCAACTTTTTACGCAACTTTCGTAATGGATACGAAAAAGTCGCGTTTTTACGCAAAAATCGTATTGGTAACGAAAAATTCGTAAAGAATCCGAAAAAATCGCAAAACATACGAAAAAGTCGCAAAATGTTCGTTTTCAAGTCGGAACTTTTCCAATTCGGGTCGGATTCGTGGGTTAGTAAATCAGCCCCATAGTCTTACTAACTGAGCATGTTCACTTGGTCTGGGTGTCTGTGCAGGAGTGAGGCATTATGGGAACTTTCTTTACACAGCTCAGCGTTTTTTCTTCCTGTTTGGCTTCTGATCATCTAAACGGGAGAAATATGGGGAGACTTAAGGGCACTATTGAGACAACTAAAGGTATGCCTGCAGCTTGAGATTAACTCTTTATTAGCCTTTCCTTTTCCTTTAAACTCACACCTGACTATCATCCCATTGACTGAAAACCCCAGACTCTGATTTCACCTTCAAATTATATGATAATCTAAGGATTCACCTACTTTAGCCCCACGCAGATTTGTTACTGGATCTTTATACGTGACCAAATAGAATCATTTTTGTTTCATTTGTTTAACTAGGTTTCCTTCATCTACTTTTAGGACTTTTAGGTCACATTCATATAAAAATAAAGACAATTTTAAAGGGTTCACAAACATTCAAGCACCACTGTATCTGTAACATTATTATGAGCTATAGGGAAACCACTGATCTGGAGGCAGAGACAGTTTATTAGAAGTGCTTAAATGATATTTCTAAATGTAAATGATGTGCGCTGTACCCACAAACATCAATATTCTGTTCATAATATCATAAACCCAATCCTGTTCTTATAGAGGCAGCTCTCATCTTATTACTATATGTATGTAGAAAATCAGAGTCCAATAACAGCAGAACTTGGTGATCACCCAATGAGTGGATAAACCTTGTTATAACGGCAAGTCAGGGCCACACAGCCGGATTGGCTAATAACACTGCAGTAAATAATCAGTTAAGGATCACAGAAATCCCATCTGTTGGCCTCAATGAGAACTGAAACCAGAGATACAAAGAGAATGGAAAGGCACCCATGTATATAAAGGGTTAAATAATATCACACTTTTTTTGACAAAACTGGTTTTATTAAAGTATTTCTGGAATAACACTGCCGACATGCTCATGGCAATAGGCCCTACAGCAAAGATCAGGAAATGATTTTCAGGTGCTTTATATCTGGTTGCCCTGTGGGAACTGGAATCTCCCATTCAATGCACGGGGGGATGGTTTCTGTCCTGAGTACACATGGACAGGATGCTTTGTGAGGAGTGGCCTTCATGTTACAGAGCTGGGGGCATGGATCTTATAATCATGGCTTCCACTAAACAAAAGCCGAGCAGCCTTTCTGCTTTAGGAGTCTTAACCTTATGAAGACTGAAGTTATAAAAAATAGGTTGCTAGAATATCCCCATAAAATAGTGTTTTTGTGTTTCTTTTGGCAAACGCAGGAAACAGTCCCTTGTGTAACTCACAACAAAACAACATGTTACTGAACAAAAGGAGCCGCCGGCCGGCAAGTTGTATTCTGCTTCCCCGCGGCTCGCTGAACTGGGATTATGCATTGAGCAGTTCATGTTCTTTATCAGTTTTCCCAACGGCATCGGGATTGGACAAGGGATCGAGGTCAGCAAAAAGGTTGTACCAAGCGCTCAGGTCCTTGGATCCGGGATTTTTAGAGCCATCTGAAAAGTACATAGAACAATTCTATGATTCTAAAGCGTTCTAGCTTGGGGCAAGCTCCATCCAGTCCACTGACTTCACATATATACCATAATCATATATATATATACTGCAATATAGGAGCACATTACTGAGGCACAAAAGGGACTGTCCCATTGCACTGAGCTTAGCACTATATATTACAGGGATGCACAACTGAAGGCCCTCCAGCTATAGTTGAACTACAACACATTATGCAGGAGCCCAAGTCAGCTCAGTGCTGTGGTTCCACACAGTGTACAGGGCCACTGGTTGTTGTACTATTAAAGGGCTTGTTTACCTTTAAATGAACTGTTTGTATGATACAGATAATGATATATTCTAAAAAAATTGCCACTAGTCTTCATTTTTTATTTTTGTGGGTTTTTTTTCAGTTCTTTTCTTTTCAAAAGCTCTCGTTTGGTATTTTAGAAGCTATCTTGTTGTTATGGTCTTATTTACCCTAGCAACAAGGTATCAATCACTTGAATGAGAGGCTGAAGTACTGATTGGTAAGGGACGGAATAGGAAGTTAAGTAATAAAAAGTAACAATAAAATTGTAGCCTCACAGGTAGCTTTGTGGCTGCTGAGGTAGAAGTAATAGATAAATAATTCAAATACTATAAAAAATAAATAATGAAGACCAATTGCAAAGTTGTAGGGATAAGGCATTCTATAACATAATAAAAATTAACATCAAGGTGACCCTCCCCTTTAATGAATGTGAATATGTGGGATTCCCCTATTAATGGACCTGAAGTTGTTCCAATATAATTAATTCAACTTTTATTCTTCATTCACCCTATATAATACGAATGTTGATATTTTCTTCAACCAAACTCTCTCAATTACAACCCAATGGATTAACTGGAATACAATGACATTTTCCTACTTCAGCGTTACCTAACTTCCCTTTGACCAGAAATGAACTTTTTAAATAGATAACAGCAAAGGTGGAACCCAACAATGCACTGTAACACAGGCCCCTCAGTCCCCAATGCCTCAGCCTACCATATGGGATTGTTGGGAAAAACAATGGGACATTTCACTTGTACAGCCCAAAGGGTGGGAAATGCTAATTTGCAATAATCTCCATTGTTTTTATAATTTGTTTTAAAACTGTAAACTCACAGAGTAATAACTTTTTAGCTGCTAGGGTCAGTGACCCCCATTTGAAAGATGGAAAGTGGTAAATAATTAAAAAACTATAAAAATAATGAAGACCGGTTACAAAGAACAGAAAATTCTATAACATATTAAACATTAACCCCGTTTAATTAACCCTTGAGGCCAGTATTCCTCAAGCAATGCCACAGACAGGCAGGGTACATACCTTTTGCTGGTGCCTTGTTAGTGCTGGAATTTAAGCTGCTTGGTGGAGGTGCTGCTTGAGAAGCTGAAGTCCCACTGTTGGCTGTCCAGCCTGAAATTGTAAATTAAATATTGTCACTAAGGTAGCTAATTATATTGGTTTTAATACAAAAGCAACGCACAGTTCAGCCATGTTAGCCCTGGAGTTAGCACCTTGGGATGGACTGGAGAGAAGGGCCGTGCACAGCTAGAGCTGAACTGCCATAATAAAGCTCACAGACACAGTGCACAGACTGTTAATCATTACGTATGCAGGAAAGGCTTCAGAAAAGGAACAGGAAGTCAGAAACCCCAGGGATAGCTGGGAAAAAAATGGCGCTATATGTAAGAAGTCTTATTATGAGGATGCCAGTGAAACCTGCTGCAAGTGCCAAGAGCCAACATGCTGCTTCCATATATTGTCACTTACCATGCAATGAAGACAGTAGGTCATTCATGTCTTGGTCTAGGAGCTGAGAAGGAAGGAACCCAGCAGATGAATCGGCATGTTGTTCCATGTCTGTTGCTCCTGGGCTCACAGGATGAGGATTGGGCAGCGGATCTCCGAATACTGCCGCCCACTCTTTGCCAAGATCATCACCCTCCAAGGAAGAAGCACTTAGAATATCATTCAGCAGCTGTATTTCATCTTTATCCCCAGTGTCAGGATCAAGTGGGTCTTTAGGAACTGTGAGAGAGACGGCATTACACAAATACACAGATATTGTGTCCAGCAGCAGCACTGATATTATTAACAACATCCCCGGCAACAGCATCAGATCTGCCATTGTGCATCACTGTACAGTGATTGGAGCAGAATTTAGTGGGTACAATTCCTAATGCAAGGTGCTAAACCAAAGGCCTGGGAATGGTAAAGTAAATAAATGTAGGAAGGAAAACAACCATCAAAATATTCATTTTAGCTGTGCCTTTAAAATATGTGTATCTGCTAGTTTCCTATGCGAGTACACAGCATATCCACATAACAGGGCCATTCATATCCTTTACCTTGGCAGTGACATTCTTTACAGACATCAAGAAAGCAAGAAATTCAACATTTGGGCACAGGGGAAACCTCAGCAACAACCAGACATCTTGGGGCCCCATATATACATGGTCAGGTCCCCTCCCCAGTGACTAGTGGGTATTTTGTAAGCTCCACAGATATTGCCTTATTGCCTAGCCTGCCCAGAAGCGTCAGGGCATGATGGGTCAGACATCATAATAAGGTGCTACAGTATGGGCGCACCAGGCCCCCTTCAGCCGTCCTGGCTGTACCCCATAATGCCAGCTCTGATATAAACTAACACTTAGGTGTAAATGCAAAAGTAAAGATGTTTTCTGTATAGATAACGCCTCCGCATGGTAATATTTACCTTTTAATATGGGATGTAAATAGACACACAGTATTTTGCCTTTAACACAAAGAGTAACAAAGGAAAATAACCTACCAGTTTCTCCATAGAACATTTTCTCGTCTGGTTTTAGATCCAATAAATCATCCATTGCACCTACTGGGTTGTCAAGAAGAACTCATAAGCGTGTGTTGTGCTGCAGTTTAGCAACATTATTTTATTAAGAGACTCAAACAGTACCTGAATTCTCCCGCAGAATATCCTCAAAACTGGATAGGTTTCCTATGTTGGCTTCACCTTTAAACAGAAATTGGGAAATAAAAGTGTAACCCAGACCCAAATAACAAAGGCCGTGTCTAACATGGCCGAGCCCAGGCCAATAACAAGCGTTAGATGGGTACTGGAGGGAGAAGAAGGGTTGGGGAAACGTAGAGAGGATGGAGCAATGTGCAGCCTGTGCCCTGGAGTTGGGCAGAGTCATTTAAGACCAGTTGCCTTTAAATAAGGAAAGAATGGAATATTCCCAGCTATCAATGTAGCCAATAGGCAAACTTCCAACTCCCACAATGCCTTGCACACTTCTGTGAGTTTCCTTCTTTACACATCTATTAGTCCAGGAAAAACACAAGGAACTATGCGGCTTAGATGAAGTAGAACTGAAAATTATTATTGGTGCATGCAGTCAGAACCAGCAGTGCACAGGATACCAATCAACAGACATTTAAATGCAATTACTGTTGAAAGCAATTTAACTGTACCCAATCCCAGAAGAACTGGAATCAATTCATATTGTACAGTTGTGCAGAATTACATAGGATTTTCTCTGCAAAATTGTTAGTTTATTCTGAAATTTTCATTAATGGGGAAATAAAGCAAGGACCTCACACCCATCCCATAGCATTTCCATTGGTTTTACCTGGTGATCCAGTCGCCTGCTTCATGTCTTCTAAGGAAATGAGCCTATCAAAATAAAGGGACAGTCACATGACTTACTGGACCTTATATATTATAATAAAGTACCCCTGTAGTAAAATATCAGGCTATGAGAAGTCACCTCAGAGTTCCATGACCTGAATAAAAGATGACACTGCAACCCAAACATTTGTATTGCATTTATCTACTGTCAATGTTTGACAATCACATGGCCACATTTCAAAATGAAATATATTATTAAAGGGTAACTGTCATAAAATTATAAGGTAGGGACTAAAATGAGGCATTTTTCTAAATATATTGTTTTTGTCGCCTGCATTTATAATTCGCTACAGCAAACAAATCTCTCAGGAACTGCCTTGCCCTTCACTAACATTGTGAGCAGTGGAAGTAAATAACATTACTTGTGATAGTTCGGCTTAAATGTGGGATAATGCTTTTGCTTTTCCCTGTGATTAAACGACAATGAAAGGTTAAAAATAAAAAAGCTAAAATGATTGCATTAATCTTATTATCTCCTTTAAAGGAAGTGTAAAGCTGTTGGTCAAAGTCTATTTTCCTTTTTAAGCAGAACAGAGCTAATTCAGGGCACACACATGTGCAGTTACACTTCCGGGAGCCCTGTGTATGCGCACATCCTGTCTAACACTGGGGTCATGTGACCTATTTGTATTTTATTGTTGGAGGGAAGCCTATCGAATCTACGTTTGACAACAGCCTATCCAATCCAAGCACAGCTATTCCAGGACTTACACACTGAGAGCACAACAATCTGAAAAAGATGTAAGAATCCGCCAGCGGTGCGTTCTGTGTCACAGATACCACTCCCCTTTTCTCTTCCTATTCCAGCAATTGGAGCTCCTAACAGGGTGCTGGGGTTCCACCTCACTCTATTAATAACGGCCACATATCGAGCCCACATTCTGCATGGCTGGTTAGCAAGTAATTCAGATACATACTGCAGACTGAATCGATTTATGTGCAGCCATGCAGCATGCCCCCATTTTATGTTTTCAGGGGACCAGGAAAAGTTTTTTAAATCAACTTAATGTGTTCAACCAATTTATTCACTCAAAGGATATAAACACAGGAGGCAGTTTAATGTTACACTATGGGAGGGGAGCACGTGCAAGACCTCTCTGACTGTCACCTGTACATGTCAAATGCAAGAAAACGTAAAATCAGAGTACTTGAATTTGAGGTTTCACTGTAATTGCCAATAAGCCATGCAGGATGTGAATTCTATATAGAGCTGGTATTAAAGGGGTGAGCTGGCAACCCTATATGGCACACGTTTCATTTATTAATGGCAAGTAAAGCCCAGAATAAAAATGTTTTCTTTTGGGTAGTACTAAGTCAGGGGTCCTCAAACTACGGCCCCCCATGGCCATTTACATAGCCCCCGATGCATCCTCACAGCTGGTTACTAACTGTCTGCCTCAGCATGGTTCTTCGCCACCGAGCAACGCTAATGACACGCTGGGGCCAAGGTTAGTAGCCAGGGGTGAGGTCGCAGCAGGGGCCGTAGTTTGAGGACTAACTATAGTCTGGCCCCCCAACAGTCTGAGGGACCATGAACTGTACTAAGGCATTAGGGCTGCTGAATGGCTTGCTACAACAGCAGCCCTATAGTAGGCTTCTAAGTGCTTATACATGAGTGTTTAGCCCTGCATTCCCCTGCAGTGGATTTCTCTTGCATTTCACCACAGGGAAGTGCAGGACTAAATGCAGCCCATTCTCCTTATCGTGCCAAACTGACTGAATTATAACTATGGCCACAGGGTTGGTAAACACAAGTTGCAGTTAACAGGATCGCCAATTGCAACACTGGTATCTGGGGAGAGTGCGGCACAGATGGGTTTAACAATATTAACAAGCTCTGTATTATATTTTGTCTAATAAACTTATTTTATTGTAAACAGGACAGTGCAGAAGGGAAGAGACCACTGACACCAGATATAAGGCACCTAGGAAGAAATGATCCGCTACACTCTAATTTATTGTTAATTCTGTACTATGTATTCCCTGTGGATTATTAGAGAAAATACTAAAAATGCCTCTGTTTGCATTATAACATTAATGGCATTATAACAGGGTGATGATGTTAAAGTTATACTATTACCCTGCACAGGTAACAGTTTGCCAATTTGTAAGTTTACTAGTAAGTGCTCAATCAATAAAAGTACTCTTTAAATGTAAAAGAGTACACTTTTTACGGTATTGGACCTTTAAGCTTCATAGGATATAAAATTGACAAGAATGCTATTCTGACCACTTTTGCAATTTACATTCATTATTTTTTTTTTAATTTCAAGATATTAAAGGTTAAAGTACTGTTAATATGAATGCATTTGTCAAAAGTAGTCTAGGAAGCTGTCAGGGGAAAGAAAGACGGATGGTCTGATGTTCTTCTGGTTAGGAAAGTGGTGAGAAAAGTTATCTGAGGTTTCTAATGTTTTTCCTAACTAGGAGAGCATCAGACCAGCCTCTTTCTTTCTCCTTAGCCAATAGCTGCCACAACCTGACTTTTACCAAACAAAAATCTTATAAATGTAGGTTAGTGCTAAGGTTTGTGCATGATATCTCAAATATACAGAGCACATAGAGTGGGTGGAGTGGATGAGGCAGTAAAGAAATGGTCTGCGCTTACTGAAGTAAACATGGTCCCTAGGTGTGCCACCATGAACCAACAGCCCTGGGAGCAGATAAATGGCAAAATGGTAATGCCACAAGAAAAAAGGCAAATAAATAATTATGCTGTAAAGTAATCTAGTTGATTAAAATGTGGGCTCTGCTATGTCTGTGGGATGCTTCCCCCAAAACTTATCCCCGATGAAAAAGGGTGCTAGTAGCACCCTATCCTGGTGGACCCTGGGCAAATGCCCCTTCTGTCCATTTATTAAAATGCCTTGTCCAGCTCAAGTAAAGTTATTTATTGTCACATCATTCAGAAGCCACTCCCTAGTGGCAGATATGAGAACAGCACTCAACAGTAAAACACCCAAGTCTGGCTTGGGACTCCTCCAGTTACACAGGAGTAGTAGAAACAATAGGTTACCTGAAAGCAGTTCTATGCTGTAGCACTGGCTCTTTTTGAAAGCTCAGAATCAGGCACAATGCATTGATAGCTGCTTACACACCAATATTACAACTTAACACATTTATTGGCTCAATAATAACATTTTAAATTGCAGAATGCATTATCTGCAATGTACACAATTTGTAATTTAGTGATAAAATCTACACCATAAAAATCATGACAGAACCCCTTTTAATAAGTCAGCGACTCGGAAAACATCTGTTCTGTTCTAATGAAGGAGCTTCTTTCGGCAATAAAATAGCGAGGCGCAGGTCAAAGTGTATCTTTCTATCTTTGATAGCAGTAGCTGGAAAATTCTATTCTCAGTATGTATTTGCACTTGCTAATTACCTGCCAGCAGTCAGAAGGCCAGTACTAATTATCTCATCTTAGAGAGCGCTACAGCACCAAGCATGGCACATTCTCCCCAAAAATAGTTTGGCACTCTATTTCTAGCCATTACATTGTGAGCTAACCCACTGGCTTCAGGCATAGAGTAAACACCAGGAGCTTATTACGCATATAGAAATATAGACTGCCCCCTCCCTCCAAAAATAAGTTCTTTACCATCACTGAAGAAATTAATTGGCACGTGGGGCATTTTATTGCTGCTGACAGCCAATGACATCAGGGCTGCAAGGAGCTCAGCGCCCACGATATTCTGAAAAAGTCAAATTGTGCATTTTCAATTGTAACTGCGGGTGGAGGAGACTCAGCACATGTTACTGAAGTGAATGGGAAGTGACTCACTGAGACTGGGAGAGGTTGAACACCACTGAAAGTTGTGGCAGTTACAGTGGCTTGCAAAAGTATTCGGCCCCCTTGAACTTTTCCACATTTTGTCACATTACAGCCACAAACATGAATCAATTTTATTGGAATTCCACGTGAAAGACCAATACAAAGTGGTGTACACGTGAGAAATGGAACGAAAATCATACATGATTCCAAACATTTTTTACAAATAAATAACTGCAAAGTGGGGTGTGCGTAATTATTCAGCCCCCTTTGGTCTGAGTGCAGTCAGTTGCCCATAGACATTGCCTGATGAGGGCTAATGACTAAATAGAGTGCCCCTGTGTGTAATCTAATGTCAGTACAAATACAGCTGCTCTGTGACGGCCTCAGAGGTTGTCTAAGAGAATATTGGGAGCAACAACGCCATGATGTCCAAAGAACACACCAGACAGGTCAGGGATAAAGTTATTGAGAAATTTAAAGCAGGCTTAGGCTACAAAAAGATTTCCAAAGCCTTGAACATCCCACGGAGCACTGTTCAAGCGATCTTTCAGAAATGGAAGGAGTATGGCACAACTGTAAACTTACCAAGACAAGGCCGTCCACCTAAACTCACAGGCCGAACAAGGAGAGCATTGATCAGAAATGCAGCCAAGAGGCCCATGGTGACTCTGGCCGAGCTGCAGAGATCTACAGCTCAGGTGGGGGAATCTGTCCATAGGACAACTATTAGTCGTGCACTGCACAAAGTTGGCCTTTATGGAAGAGTGGCAAGAAGAAAGCCATTGCTAACAGAAAACCATAAGAAGTCCCGTTTGCAGTTTGCCACAAGCCATGTGGGGGACACAGCAAACATGTGGAAGAAGGTGCTCTGGTCAGATGAGACCAACATGGAACTTTTTGGCCAAAATGCAAAACGCTATGTGTGGCGGAAAACTAACACTGCACATCACTCTGAACACACCATCCCCACTGTCAAATATGGTGGTGGCAGCATCATGCTCTGGGGGTGCTTCTCTTCAGCAGGGACAGGGAAGCTGGTCAGAGTTGATGGGAAGATGGATGGAGCCAAATACAGGGCAATCTTGGAAGAAAACCTCTTGGAGTCTGCAAAAGACTTGAGACTGGGGCAGAGGTTCACCTTCCAGCAGGACAACGACCCTAAACATAAAGCCAGGGCAACAATGGAATGGTTTAAAACAAAACATATCCATGTGTTAGAATGGCCCAGTCACAGTCCAGATCTAAATCCAATCGAGAATCTGTGGCAAGATCTGAAAACTGCTGTTCACAAACGCTGTCCATCTAATCTGACGGAGCTGGAGCTGTTTTGCAAAGAAGAATGGGCAAGGATTTCAGTCTGTAGATGTGCAAAGCTGGTAGAGACATACCCTAAAAGCCTGGCAGCTGTAATTGCAGTAAAAGGAGGTTCTACAAAGTATTGACTCAGGGGGCTGAATAATTACGCACACCCCACTTTGCAGTTATTTATTTGTAAAAAATGTTTGGAATCATGTATGATTTTCGTTCCACTTCTCACGTGTACACCACTTTGTATTGGTCTTTCACGTGGAATTCCAATAAAATTGATTCATGTTTGTGGCTGTAATGTGACAAAATGTGGAAAAGTTCAAGGGGGCCGAATACTTTTGCAAGCCACTGTAATTTCCCCAAGAGCCCTTCAGTGAGAAGGGAAAGTCAATGCATTACTTACTCATCATCAGGTTTTACAGCAGGATCGTCTTTGCTTTTATTTTTCTCCTCCTCCTCCTCCTGCTGCTGTATTAGTTTGTCCACCGGGTCCTGTAAACTCTAGCAAGAGACAAACAATACAGTGAGATTCATAACCAGGAACCAGCACTGCTGACTTCCCTATAGAATTATATATTTAGGTACAACCAACTAAAGCATGCAAAGGTATAACACAGGTTCCCTCAACTGCATCAAGGGGAAACACACCCCATCTGTAAATAAGGCTTATCTTCCATTTACTTTCCCTCAAACAGGCAGCTTCCATATTGCTTATGCCAGCCCTCCTTGTAGAAGATGGTACTTCTGGAGAATCCATACAGCAAAAAATTAAATAAATTATTTGTAAATATATATTCTTTGTGTATATATATATATATATATATATATATATATATACACACATACCGAATCAAACAAAGATTAGTGTATTATAATTGCATGTACAACCAACGTTTCGGTCCCTTTTGGGACCTTTTTCAAGGTTTATTTAGGCATGAAAAAAAAATGTATTTCAGCTCAGTAACTGAAATAAACTTTTCTTGCAAGCAGGATACAGTTTCCCATTAAGGGATACTAATACTGACATAATTTGGTTATTAAATGGAAAATAAGTATTTTGTATTCATGGGGCATGCTTCCCCTTTATAGGTACTGGAGTGGGAATGGAACACAGATAGCTAAATTAAAAATGGACATAGAAGAGAGCTAATTAAAGGCTAACGGAAGCTGGAGTGGGTTGCAGGGAGTCATAGTTTGACAACAACATGGCAGCCCAAGAATATGAACAGGCTAACTAGTCCACTCTTCTGCCCTTCAGGGTGGTTAAAATGATGAGATGGGCCTAAATATCACTGGCTCTGGTAATTGCACACACAGCCAACCACAGTCTGCACAACCACAACATTGTGTCTTCTAATGCAGCAAATTGCCTTTGTACCTGTCCTGCAGAACACGGAGATGCTCCAGGCTTCCTATTGTTAGGCTGGCATAAAACACAGCAAGGCATTACTGTGAGAGCATGAAGTCACTGAGTGGCTATTGCTCAGCCAGTTACATGACGTTTACAGAAATAAAATCAAAAGCAGAGACATAGGAATGTGCCAGCCTTTTGCCATTAGTACTTATTGCCCTCTGCCACTCAACCCTTGACATAGATATGGGATATGGCAAAGCCATGAATGCTCCCTGCACAAAGCAATACACATTTCTAATACAGATAATACAGAATATTACTCACATGCTATTTAGGTAGATGGGATTTTATGAAATGTACAGCAACACAAGAGCTTATCTTATTGGATAAGATTATTCCCACGCTATATTCAGATGTGAACAACTGTTACTAGGAAATGACCCACATACACAAAGGCACAGCCTATTGCCTTCCCCCAAGCTCCCACAGTGCTCAAGGAATTCTGGCAACTGTAGTTCAATAACTCACAGAAGGTAGAGTTGGATTTCCTTGCTCTGATGGTACCCTGGTTTGGTCTGGGAGCCCACACACACAGAATGCCACTATGAGTGCAACAAAACACTTGCTTGGGACATTAATTAAAACAGAGTAGAGTACAGTTTTTCATTAAAGGCAAACTAAGCCCTATCCTTGCACAGCTATGCCTGGTACAGGTGATTGCCACACACAGCTATAGCACGCTAGATTGCCATGGCTCAGTGGTTGCAGGCTTGCATCAGTGGGGTCCTGGGTTTGATTGTAAGCTTGGTCTTTAGATTGTAAGCTTCACTGGAGCAGGAAGTGACGTGAATAATATATAAGACAGGGTGTGAAGGAGCCAGAACACAGTGAAGAATTTCTGTACCAAATGATCAGCTAGGTTAAGTAGTACTCTATAAACTCTAGGGAACTCAATGCAATGGGCAAATAATTATACATTCAACTGAATAATTGCATTGGACAAAAGAGGGTCTAGTGGTCCTTTACTGACCCATGTCCCACTGCCCTGTATACACACACACACACAAACACACACATTTATGGCTTGGCTATATAATCCCTTATATTGTGCTGGTGACACCCTTGTGTTGACTGGTACTGTACACGCACAACATTAATACTTAAAGTGCAGCACATTATCTACTGACAAACAAAGCAAAAACAACCCCCCCAAAACATGGCCTTGTGCCTAAATAAATTATAGGCTTTAATGCTATTTTGCATTTACAAGTAATTGCCATGATCCATCAAACGTGCAGCTCCCACAGCCTCATACAGCTTTCTGCTCTGAAATTCTCTTTAACAATGATCAGCGTGATGCTCCCAGCATGGGAAATGTCATGGCACATACAGTCAGCCATATTGTGCCAGCATGGGGCCACAGTGCTAATAATGAGAATCCTTTTGACAGTTCCACTGCCTTATAATGATCTTTGTTGGGGGGATAATAGAGTCAGACTTACACTTATACAGAGAGTATATGAGAATGAACATTGGTTAATACTGTGCTGCTCTTATCAAGTGCATATATTACGCCAAATGCTTCCATACCGGTTTCCTGCATGGGATCTGTCAATGCATGGTTACACTCCAACACATTTGGGGTTATGTAATAAAAAGCACTATGTCTGCACAGTTTTAGAAACCCATAGTGACCAATAAGCAGGTATAATTTACTGGTCACCTGTTTAAAAAGCTGTGGATAGTGCATTTTATTAGATATGGTGGATTGATTTTTGGCAAGATATCTCTTAAAGGGGCAGTCAAGAAGGTCCATACACAGGCAGTTAAGCTGCCCACTCAGTCGGAAGGGGTTGAATCGTCAACTTTAATCTGCCCATTTATGGGCAGCTTTACTCTTTAACAGCAGCAGTATAACTATACCATATACATGAGTTACTTGTTTGTATTCAATCATGAGTATTTATTCAGGATTTCTAAATGTACATGTATGGTATTTATATCTATTTAATTGTATTAAGCTGATATAGTGGTACAGAGAGCTCTCTCTATAGTATTTATAGTACTAACTTGCTGGATTGTGGCAGTTCTGCTACTCCTAGCCCTATTAATAGAATTGGACAGGAGAAATAGCTATTCACATATTAAAGTTTTACATGACAGAGCACTGAGGAAAATGCTATTTACTTTTCAACAACATCTGTGAAACAGAGCTTTACCACCATTTCTAGCAGATGTGTTATGTGATGGCTCACGTGCTATGTATATACAAGAAGGATGTAGGGCAATGGGTGCAGAACACAAAGCTCTTGCACTAATTGTGTCTTTAAATCTATGGAAGGAAGCTCAACTGAGGTTAGAAATATGCTGCTGCCACATGATTGTTTATCGGAGGCAGCCGAAAAATGTACATGCTCCTCAGACTGGTTTGCACTCACAGTATGACCAATATAGCCACAAGGGGACTAACTGTAAATCACATTATTTTCTCCAATTACCATTACACCCACATGTACTGCTAATTAGTAACAAGCACAATATTTTTTCCGCATGTTTCCTGCCACGGAATGTGTTTAAAATAGTGCAAAACCAGGGAACAGAATAGATAAAATATAGTTTGTTAGCAAAGTGACAAATGAACCCAATAAATTAGTTTGAAAGCATGGATAACGAACACCTTACATTAAATAATTTTATATAGAAAGAGAGACAAAGGTTTGTATTCTCACTGCCTGATTCTGGAGGGGTGCCCTGTGATATTTATGGGTTAGGTGTGTTTTGCCAAAGGCAATCACTTCATGCCATCTGTCTGTTCCTAAACAACAGGCTCTGCTCACTAGAGGAGGATGCCCACGTTGCCAGGCTCCGAGCCTCTATAACTGCGCAGCCAAGCTGACTGAAATGTATAATGCAGCTGTGGAACTCTGAGAGGCTCAGAGCACAGCCTTGTGCAGTCTCTTGTAAATCTGAAAGACATTGTTTTGGCCAGGGCACAGCCAGCTCCAAGTGCTCTGGAAAAGAGAGGGATCAAGAGAAATTCAGTAGGGTAAACAGAATATTTTTTCTTCAACTTCAGAAGCTTCCATAAATGTATATACAAGTACAAAGGGAATATTTTACTGTATATTGTATAATAATTGGTAAATTTTCAGATATGACTGACCTTCATCCCTCTAGCAAATTTAAAAAACAGAAACCCCCCAACATTCTCACCAACAGCTCAAAGCAATTCCACAGGAACAGTAACACCAAGAAACGAATGGGCAGGCAGAGTATGGCTTTGCCTGCTCTATGCTGCCTGCGTGTGCCATACTTTGCCTGCCCTAGGTTGTCTGTGTATGCCATGCTCTGTCTGCCCTATGCTGCCTGTGTGTGCCATACTCTGCCTGTCCTAGGCTGCCTGTGTGTGCCATACTCTGCCTGCCCTAGGCTGCCTGTGTGTGACATACTCTGCCTGCCCTAGGCTGCCTGTGTGTGCCATACTTTGCCTGCCCTAGGCTGCCTGTGTGTGCCATACTTTGCCTGCCCTAGGCTGCCTGTGTGTGCCATACTTTGCCTGCCCTAGGCTGCCTGTGTGTGCCATACTTTGCCTGCCCTAGGCTGCCTGTGTGTGCCATACTCTGCCTGCCCTAGGCTGCCTGTGTGTGCCATACTGTCACAGACACTGTTTTTTTACTTGAAAATCCCAAATTAGACTATCAAGGCACTGTGATGTGTATCATAGTCCTGAAGCAACTAAATCAGTAGTGAGATAGCAAAATTACTATGTATAATTCTCCCTTGTGTCCTATGCTGACTTGGTTCCTTTCACACTAATCCTTTGCTATATACACATGTCATCAGGTGTCTTACTCATTCATCATTCAGGACGTACATTGGCCCTTACTGTAACCCATAATCTGGGCTGAATGTGTTTATCCCGCATAGACAAAATCATGTGATGACGTAATTCCCTTTAACTGTCCTCTCAGCATGTAATCAAATGCTGTATTATGTGCAGTGGGAAGGTTATCTGATGGGTTGTTTAGGGATCACATTCAAGCTTATGCCCTGGAGAATAGCATTACAAGCAGTATAAAGGATAGATCAAGGCAGAGAAATTTACTTGTATTTAGCTGCAGTATATGTGATTGACTTATATTTGGCAAAGGCTTTTTTTGTGAAACAGTGTCACATAAATGTTTGTGTTTTACACGGGGCACTGTTGCCTTGGTTGTGTAATTTGTACAGAGAATTGGCTGGAGGAAAAAGGTTCAATCTAAAAGCCCAATATTCCTTTATTACCGTGAAGTTGGGTGAATCCTCTACCTGTTGCCTTTATACTGATACAGGTATGGGACCTGTTACTCAGAATGTTGGGGACCTTGGGTTTTTCCGGATAAGGGATGTTTCTGTAATTTGGATCTCCATATGTTAAATATACTAAAAATCATTCAAACATTAAATAAACCCAATATGATTGTTTTGCCTCCAATAAGGATTAATTTATCCGAGTTGGGTTTAAGTACAAGGTACTTTTTTTTTTTATTACAGAGAAAAGTGAAATAATTTTTAAAAATGTAAGTTATTATCTTATAATGGACTCTATGGGAGTTTTTGTATAACGGATTGCATTCCCGTTCATACAGTAAAGGTGGTCATACATGATAAGATCCGCTCACACCTACTGGTGGGCTATATTGGGCTAATTCGGTTTAGAATGAATTAGAATGACCGCATCAACGAGCCAATGCGGTCCCTGATCCGACAAAATTTCAAACCTGGCCAGATGTCTGTTGGGCAGGTTCACCGTTAGTGCCCATACAAGGGCCGATAAGCTACTGAATCTACAGGGATCCCCAACCTTTTATACCCATGAGCAACATTCAATTGGAAAAAGTGTTGGGGAGCAACATGAGCTATATAGCAATAAGAGCTATAATTGGCTATTTAATAGCTCCAATGTTGACTGGCAGCCTACAGAAGGCTCCGTTTGGCATTATACTTGGTTTTTATGCAACCAAAACTTGCCCCCTAACCAGAAATTCATAAATAAGCACCTGCTTTGAGGCCACTGGGAGCAACATCCAAGGGGTTGGGGAGCAACATGTTGTAAATCTGTCGGTGCCATCAAACCCAGTCCCACATCTACATGAGCCTTGGGATAAGGATTTTACCAGCAGGATTTGCATTTCATTTGCCATTTCACTTTCGGGGCATTTCCTGAGGGGTATTTTTAGTTTGCCTAGGAAGACTATACATCAGTTTTTTCAGGACAAACTGGGCTTTATAATGTTTCCTATATTAGCGGTTATCCTGCCCACACACCAACATGCCTGGTGAAAAGAGGTTCAACAGGACTAGGGCCCACTGGGTCTTTATCCAGTGCCCTGTTGGGCCAGGCCAACCCTGTACCCCAATATCCCAGTCTGGGTGCCAGTGTGCATGTGCTGCTTGCTGATCACCAAGATGGCTGCTGGGAACAGAAGGGGCACAGCTAAAGGTGGGGGGGGCAATGCTGTTAAGTAGCTCTGTAGTTCTGGACATGCTATGGGGGCACAGATAAGTTGGGGCAAATGTCAGTGAAGTGATTAAAGAGGGGGCACTGCTGTTAAATCTACATTTTTTTCTGGGAGGCTTTACTCTTCCTTTAAATAAAAATGTATACAATATATTCACTCAAAATTGTATTATTGCCTCATTCATTAAGCTAAAACTAGCATAACAATGCAAATGTGAGGGAAAAACTTTTTATATATACAATATAAGTTAAACTTTTTCTTCAATCAGTGTTTTACTTGTTTATAACATGTTAATGAGGCTATTTACACCTATTGTTCTAGGGTTAGACAGAAACTTGCCCCCTAACAAAAGGCCGCTAATCCCCATTAATATGCTAATTTCCCCCCAATGGGGCCCCTACCAGAGGTGTGAAATGGAGACTGGATGAAACAAAGCAAAATAGAAGAGCCTAGAATTGATCTGACAGTTACACTGAACTTTACTCCATTTTGAAAATGTTTGGGAAAAATGTTGGGAAAAACGTCGCTAAAACGTTGTATAAAGGTTGTCTAGACGACAAATTCACAAAAGTGTCTGTAAACTGTCTTTCTTTCTTAGGCGGATTTCTGTTTGTGAATCTGGAGAAAGTATTTTTCACTTTTGTGAATTTACCCTATTGTCTCTCTTGGTACAAACTGGAAACACCCTAAATTGGGGTTTCCACCATCTGCTGGATCAACTACAGGTTAGGCGACTCTTAATTAGGCAAAGAATTTAACTTGACGGATAGATTTATTTTTTTAACATTAACATTTAACACACATATTATATATATATATATATATATATATATATATATATATATATATATATATATATATATATACACACACACACACATCACTGCTATTTAGTCCTGTCCGCGCACACACTTGGTATACCAATGTAAGAACATAGGAACCTTGGCAAACTGCCCTGTTGCTACATAACTGCCATCTTCCTTGTTATGCAATGGATACATATCCAATACACAACCCCGGTTCCATTGTGACATTATTCACATCTTTATTTATTTATTCATATCTACATTTCCATGACTTGCACCCATTACACAGAGTCTGTAGAGTCCCAGCTTCTCCTTACCTTTAATGTGGTAAATTCATATGGCTGATAACCCTTGAAGCTCTCATGAATCGCTGCCATAGTATGTGAGGTTTTCTCCCAAAAGTGAAGTAGTGTGGTCTGTAAAAGAAGAACATGCAAGCGTTTATGAAAGAAGGGAGACCAAGGGCACACAGAGTGGCGTCCAGAAGCAGATCCGCTTCTCTCAGCCAGGCAGAAAACGTCAGGGCTAAGAGAAGCGGATTAAAGCTTCATCTGCCCTCACACTAAGCGGCGCTGTGGTTACATGGAGATCGGGCACATCCATTACCTGGTATGTAGTTAAGACATGAGACAGAAGGTTGCATCTACTTGCTCTCAGCAGATCCACCTTTTCACATACGTCTGTCTTCAGTCTATCAAAGGCAGCTTTGGTGTGGCGTACTTGTGCCTGGACCTATCAAAACAAGCATCATTTTTTTAATAAATACACTAAGACAATTTTAGCTACATCATTTCTATTTTTCTCTTTGAGAACCCAGTGAACCCAAAAACGTTACACAAGATAAAATGCTGAAATATTATGCCCACATGTCTTACATCTCAATCAGTATAATAATTAGAAAAATATTAGCCAGAATACCAAATCTCTTTCCTTCAGGGCAGGCATGATATTCTCGAGCAAGATACTCATAGAAATGGTTGTGCTGGCATGTTGCTGCTCATGCTGAATGAATGTAAATATGAGACATTGGTCCTCTTTCTAAAGGGAAAGTATCACTCCAACTTGCAATTATATTGTTGCTATTATTTTTTAATAATTATCTTTATATTCAGGCCCTCTCCTATTCATCTTCCAGTCTCTCCTTCAAACCCCCCTCTGGTTACAAGGGTAAATTGGATCCTAGCAACCAGATAGTTGCTGAGTTTCCAAACTAGAGAACTGCTGGACAAAACAGTAAACAACTGAACAACCACAAACAAACAATAAAAACTATGATGACCAATTACAAATCCCTACATAATACTTAAAGTTAACTGAAAGATGAACTACTCCTTTAACTGTATAATCTACAGTTGTACTGAACAAAAGCATTCAGCTGAACCAAAAGTATAAATATTGAGGATATATCATTCAGGATATATCATGGCCAATTCATACATAATGATTTTAGGCTAAGCCTGGTCTAGCTCTGAGCAAATCAGCTGGAGCTGAAAGGTCAAATGCTAATTGTTCATAAGAATCAGAGAGAAAGGAAGGGAGTATCTTGTGTTAGGCGACAGAAACCAGAACAGATAACAGAAGGGGAAAGAAACCAATGAACAGGATGCTGAGCAGAACCAACGCACATTCAATAATGTCACAGCCAACATGGGAAGTTCTTATGCAAAAAGGTGTGATTTATCATGAGCCACACAAAGTCTACAGACTGTGAGCAGCAGCTGCAGTGGCCTAAATGCTCTATTTATACAGGGATTAAAACCAGTACAAAACAATGGTATTATGGGACTTTCAACTTCACCATAAAGGCATGTCTCCTAGAAATTATAAGATGTGGCACTGTGGTTACAGTATTTAGAACTACAGTCCAGATTTTTGCTTGGTTAAAGGGAAAGTATAGCCTATTGTAAAAGCACAGATGAAATTCATATTTTCAGTCATTTTCTACATTTGAAGGTTGGCCCTGCCACAAGTATGCCACAACCTAGAGCAGTGATCCCCAATCAGTGGCTCAAAAGCAACATGTCGCTCACCAACCTCCTTTGATGGTGGCCTCAAAGTACGTGCCATTTTTACATTTCTGGTTTGGAGACAAGTTCTAGAAGGACAGAGACAGTTTTACTCCAAGCAGAGCCTTCTGCAGGCCAGCAGCCCACATGAGGTTACCAAGTAGCCAATCACAGCCCTTATTGGGCATTCCCAAAGAATTTTTTTCCATGCTTGTGTGGCTCACCAACACTTTTTACATCTGAGCGTGGCTCACTGTGCCCTACTGGGGCAATTGCATGAATACACAGTGCATAAGGACTGGAGACATTGCCTTGTACTTTCCCTCTAATATTGTTATAGAGAAAAGCTGCTCCAAAACATTGACCACCCTATGGCAACCCCCTACACATCATAGAGAACTAACTGCCAGCCCCGAACCTTAAGTAAAATACCTCAGCAATAAAGGCTCAATAAGGAGTTCTGTTTCTTTCAGGATCCATGACTGGTTGATATAATTAAATATTATGATGTAATTTTGAATCTGATATTTAGCATTGTGTTGCCTGGGTTTATTAATTCCCATGGTCAAGCACACATACAAGCAGTAGCACTACTCCCTAAAGGTCATGCTAAATCCATGTTGTGTGTGATGCAGGAGGTGCCTGCCTACCTGCCTCATATCTCACCCTGGCTCTAGTCTCCCTCAACAGAAGACCTTATACAAAGCCACTCTGTGGAAATGTACATTTGGGCAGAAGTTATATAAAAAGCTGCAAGCGTTATTATTAAATATTCATTCTTAATTGTACTGTGACTCAGGGAGATCAGGGTTTGACTCTCAGCAAAGGCTCCTGTGCTCACACATTATAAAAACAGAGAATGGTGACTTGTACTTGGTCTTCCTGCGAGCGCCAGAAATGAGTTAGTGCTCCTCTCCCTGTGAATACGAATGAGCAGTTACAGCAGCCTATCACACATATGATGACAGCTCTAGATTTATGAGTCTTGGACGTGGGCCCTGTAGTTTATTCAGCTCCAACTGTGCCTTTTAAATACAGCGGTGTGGCCTGGAAATACTTGGCCTAATTTCAGGTTTCCTCTGATACTATCTGCTCCGATCTGCTCACACCTAAAGCTACTCTAACCATGCTAATCATGCAAAACTGCTTAAACACTGAACAGAATGGTTCCAAAGCTTTAAAGCCCAATTGTGCTGGGGTGCAGAAAAACAAGTGGTTCTACAGTTTGTTCCGTGCAGTAACACTTGTAACCTGTTTCTTAAAGGGGTTGTTCACCTTTAAGTTAACAATTAGCATGTAGAGAGTAATATTCTGATACAGTTTGCAATTGGTCATCATTTTTTTGTTATTTGTGTGTTTTTGTTTCACTTTTTGTCCAGCCGCTCTCCAGTTTTGGATTTCTGCAGCTATCTGGTTGCTAGGGTCCAAATTACTGAAAAAGACCGATAAATTTATAGGAGAGGAACTGAATAAAAAGATAAACCATAAAAATTAACAGTAACAACAAATGTAGCCTCACGACGCAAAGACTATAAACTAGAAAAATAAGCAATGAAGCCAAATTGAAACGATGCTTAAAACTGGGCATTCTATAGCATACTAAAAGTTAACTTAAAGGTAATACTATCAAGTTAACTGAAGGCAAAAGGGCAGCTTTAATGAAATAACTTGTAAACCAATGATACCTTAAATATGGCAGCCCACTCCTTTCAATTAGCACTAATCAGTTATTGTTCCTTTAGAGTGTCCCAATAACTTAGCTGATATGCTGGGATTACTGCTCATCAGTCAGTGCACCCCAATTGCACAGCGTAGCTCTTTCATCACCCAGAACTATCTGTATCTATGCAAAGCTGTGCTAACATGAACAAAAACATCACAGAATACATTTTCAGTGTAGGATGAGTTTCTCAGTAAAATCAGATAATTGGACCTGTGTATAATGATTTGCTAGCACTAGGAAGGTAGGAGAGGAGTCACACACATATTATGACACAGGTGCAAAGATATTATATGTATATATTATATACAGCTGTTATATAATATAAAAATATAACAGCTTTGTTAAGATGTCAGTATTACAGGCAAAAGCATCCAAATATAAAACATTTGGATTCACAAGGGTCCCCTGGCACCAAAAGCAGCACATACAGCATAAAATATATATATATATAATATTTATGTCATTATATATTATATGTACCCGTTCACTTGTGGAACTTAGCATTTCTCATTCACACAGGGGATCTGTACCGCAGCAACTAGAAAATGCCCACATTTCCCAAACTTTCATCATGAGAATGATTTTATTTTAAATGTCACCCTGCATGCACTATAGTTCCCCGATACGCAATTCTTCTTCTGTAATGTGAAGGCTCCAGAAATGAGATTTAGCTATGAGTAATCCATATGGCTCATATGTGACCTCTAATTCCTTCTCCTACATAATTGAACAGATGAAGAAGAATCTCAAGGGAGCGCATCAATCTAGGAACACTGACGTAATCCTTTCAGCCAGCCACTTGCTATTTTTGTACCGGGCCTTTTTGCAGCAGCGCCACGAACAATCGACACCTTCATCCTGCCAATCCCTGAGAGTTGCATATTGCCCTGTGTCATATGGGCATAGTGGGAATGGCGTTTCCTGCACGGTGAACTTGGAATTCTAATTTACACAGCAATCAACTTTACAGGACAGTTCCCCTTCCCAAACCTTTTTTCTATAGTACAACACAAAGAAATCTTTCCTAGGATCCTATTTGATCTATGCCCAATGCATATGTACATGGGCATGGGAAGACAAAAAAGAAGCAGCACTAAGAGTTAAATCAAATGTAAATTACACTAGAAAGTACAAAACTCAGTACAGTAGAAATTCTATTGCACCAAGCAGACAAATGTATTTGCTGCAGAGAATGCCATATTTCTGTGTGTGTTGGGGGTCATAAAAAGACAGGTTCTCTTATTTAAACACTATTGTGGTACCAGTTAGACCAGCAAGTTGCTTTCTTGACCAGGAATGCTTCTAGAGGTGTGTGCCCTAACTCATGTAAATACAGGATTAATACAGGTAAACGATTGGTTATCCATTAAGCTTGAAATGCGGAAGGTCATCTTATATCTTAACTTTTTCTCTGTAATAATAAAACAGTTTCTTGTACTTGATCCCAACTAAGATATGATTAATCCTTATTGGAGGTAAAACATCCTATTGGGTTTAAATTATAAGACTTAAGTTATGGAGATCCAAATTACAAAAAGGTCCCTTATCCGTAAAACCCCAGGTCCCAAGAATTCTGGATATAAGGTCCCATACTTGTATTATGCAGAAAAGGAATCCCAATATGCTCCTTCAGTTTCATTCCTTGGTCTGGTTCCCCATCTAGTGTTGAAACATGATATTACAATCACACACATACTTTCTTGTATAGGATCTATTATAGGGAATGCTCAGGACCTGGTGTTTTTCAGATAAGGTGTCTTTCTGTAATTTGGACCTCTGTACCTTAATTCTATTAAAAATCATTTAATCAGGAACTAAACCCAATAGGACAGTTTGGCCAAAAGCTTCTGTTTTATCATTACAGAGAAAAAGGTAATTGTTTTTAAAAAGATTAGAATTATTTGCCTAAATTTGGCTGTAAGTTAAACTGTAAGAGACTACATACATCTTAAATGTTGCAAATAGTTAGTCTCACATTTGACAACAGCAAAAACGTGCACTAAGCACTTAGCTGTCCCAAATAATGTATGCACACAGGTTTCCCCCAGATGTTTGATTTCATTATTGCAGTATAAAAATGCTACCTGATTGCTAAAGGACATCACTGCAGGAGCCAACAACACCCACTATTATATTTCCACATTTTTGCTCCATGATGTGCAACATTTGCACCTTGACACATGGCTTCTACCAGTCACACAAAGCTGCAACAGAGCATGCCAGATGATACACAGAGCTATGGGTAAAAACATTTGTAGCCTGACAACCCTCAGTATATAATAACATTTACCTTTCTAAATTTTTCCATCTGCTTGTAGGTATCAGGATCCAGTTCTTGTGATACATCCTTCATCCAAAGCAAAACCCCTCGATATTCAGTCCTAGACTGTTCCATCCTGTTAACTGTCAGCCATGAATCTGAGATTGCTCTGTATCGAAAGGTCTCCACCTCCTGATGCAGTCTGGATAAAGGGCTTCTCAAAGCCAGCCTGTACGTACACACACCAATAGCATTATATAGCATTAAATGCCCGCAAATAAAGCAATTATTCCCTAGAATTCAATACCTGCTAATTAAATAGCATTAAGGGAGAAGGGCACGCAGCAACTGTATATAGTCCCTGTCTGCATTGCCGATTCCCTGCCTTTTGGGGCTGCAGACATTCGGCCATCTGGTTGTAGCCTCTTGTGTATGGTTACACATTTGGTGGTTTTGCTTTTCAGAGGGGTAGATCACCTTTAAGTTAACTTTTAGTTTTTATAGTTTTTAAATGATCTGCCTTCTACTTCATTGACCCCGGCAGCAAAAAAAACTATTGTTATTGTTGCTTTTTCTGACTTATCTTTCTATTAAGGCAATCTCCTATCTGCATTCCAGTCTTTCATTATTATTATTATTAACATTTATTTATAAAGCGCCAACATATTCCGCAGCGCTGTACAATAAGTGGGTTTCATACATTGGACATACAGAGTAACATATAAAGCAATCAATAACCGATACAAGAGGTGAAGAGGGCCCTGCCCAAAAGAGCTTACAATATTTCATACAAACCACTACCTGGTTGGTAGGGTCAATTGGAACATAGCAACCAGATAGTTGCTGAAATTCCAAACTGGAGAGCTAAACAAAAATCTAAATAATTCAAAAACCACAAATAAGAAATGAAGAACAATTGCAAATTGTCTTAGAATATCATGTTAAAAACCTTTAAAGGAGCATTAGAAACCAGCATGAGTCAAATAAATAGGGCTTGTATCAACTAGATCTGCCTAAAAAGGATATCTAATAAAAATTGTATGTTATTGAATTTTATCCATGGCATGTGCAACCATACTGCCCTCTGGCTGCAAAACCGCATTTCCCAGCATTCCCTAAACAAAATTGGAATTTGCCAAAAGCTGAGAGTGGTCACAGAGCAGATATTCCTGCTGTAAGGCTATTGTCTACAGGAAGGACATAAAAGTAAGGGTATATACTTCTATATTCTAATAATAATGCTAGATTTGCTTATGATTCCCAACAGCTACACTTTCCCTGAACAGAATTCTCCCGAGATGTGCTATTCTCTGGCATCACAGAACTCCATATATCGCTTCATTAATTGTACCAATTAACAAGACTGAGACTATTAGATGCTGCAGTAGAAGGCGTGGAAAGTAAGAGTCCAAGGGAATGCGACTAATGAGCAGTGCAGAGGCACAAACACGCACCTCTGCTGAGAGGAGAAGCACAGCGCCTTCCCAGTAGCCTGCATAATCTTCCCTGCTCTGGTTTTATCCTGAGATCCTTGGGAACGAAGGAATTTTCCCAGTTCATTTTCTTCTTGAGATAAAACTGTGGGGAGGAAAAACAACCACATGAACCAAAGGTCTTCATTTACTGTTCCTTTAAGAAGCAACAAAACTTTCAGTCAGACCAAATCACCCCACATACGAGTAAATAAAGAACACACTATACACACTGTGATAATTATACACACAAACACACGCATGCAGGAGGCTGCCGTGTCTTGTTCATCTTACTAAAAATAGAGCTTTTCAAGAAAAGATAATTGGGTATATTATATAAATATAGGCAGGCTCAGTGATTTGTTTATGAACATGACAAGTGCAAGGTGCAAAGCAGGGGGAAAAAATAGAAACAAAGCACTATGTTTTTGCACTTTCGACCGCTGCTACTAGCTCCCACAAAATTGAGGCCAATGAGTTTTTGTCTCTCTATACTGGATGTGGCACCCTAAGTTACATGCCTTTCAGGATGTAGAAGCTGGAAACCTTAGAGGAAAGTTGAATGGTGTGCAGCAACATGGACCATAAGCAGGGATGAAACTGGTAAGTGCACTGGTTTTGAGGGGTACATCTTTTTACCTGTTAAAACTCTGCACCCCTGGTTATGGTAAATGGGGCTAAGGTTTTCCATCCCCCTACTAGCACTGTTGTTATACTGAATGTGTTCTACATTTGAAATCTCCACTAGAATGGTTTCTTTCCTTGAAAACAAATAATAACAACAATTAGCCACATTCAACTTTCTAATGCAATAATCCCCAGCCAGTGGCTTGTGAGCAAGCAGATGGTTATTTCTGACTTATTTTCTGGCTTGGAGAAAATTTTTTGTTGCATAAAAACCAGATTTACTTACAAACCAAACCTCCTGTAGGCTGCCACACCATATAGCCAACCAAAAAGCCAATCACAGCCCATATCTGGCACCATTGGAACTTTTTATGCTTGTTTTGCTCCCCGCCTTTGAATATGACTCACGGGTAAAAAAGGTTCTAATCAGATATAGGGCAGAAGCAAACACTGGCTCCACTATACAGAGGGTGCTCATTTTTTGCCTTTAACTGTTTAATTTACCCCAGAATACTATATCTGACAAAACATGAGCTTGGGTTTGGCCAGTATATACAGCTTATTTAGTCTGTGTGCACGACGTATAGAACAGGACATACAGACCTTTGCATGACATACAGAATTCCTCTTTTCACTTGTACTGTAACCCAGTATGAGACTAATATTTGCCAAAGAAAACAAAATGTCAAGGCTCAGGGTGCCACAATTGCACTGACAGGTCATTTTACCTTTTTCCCGTTCTACTGCACAAAAGGCCAGTAAGTGGCTATAGAAACTGTAAATCATGCAAGCATAATACATAGAAACAGAGCAACAGCAATACGCAGAGGCAACTTACAGCAGATGCGCTTTTGATACTGCTCAATCACTTTCAGCAATTCCATGCATGTTCTTTGAATAGAATGAAAAAGCTAGAGGAAAAAAATATAAAAACACTTACATTTTTCCTTCCTTGAAATCAACATTGAAAAAAACAAATTAAAAAAGACTGAACTCCACTCTTCTAAATAAAGATTACTTTTAACCTTACAGTCACTGGGGGTCATTTAACACTAAGCAAATTTCCCCTGGGTAGCAGCCCCTGGCAAATTGTTTCTTTCATTGTTTTACCAGCAGCTGGCAGAAAAAAAGCAAATCACTGATTGGTTGTTATGGGGTACTGCCCACAGACAAATTTGCCCAGTGTTTATAAATGAGCCTCACTGAGTAGTTCCATGACCATATACAGGTCATGGAACTCCAGGTTTCAGTGAGCCATGTGACAGAAACTCAGCACACTAAGCACCATTTATAAGGATATAATACACAAGCCTTGAATATCTATGAGGATATTAGAAGCCACCTCAGAGTCCGATGCCCTGTATAAAATCGCTCAGCCTTCCACTTTGTGCCTTTATTAAATGATTTATGACTTATAATATCCTTATATTTTACAGTAGGGCATACTTTATTCACTATATAGTTTACAGGCTATATAATCATATGTCTTACATGTCTCAGAACCAAAATATCTGTGCATGTCAGGGCCAGAGAGGTAGGACTTGCCTGCTGAAGCCTGACTGTACAGAAACATGAATGTATATTACTGAGTGATCCTAATCGATTTATGGCCGTATATATGCCAGGTTTGAAGAGAACATATTTATCATACATCTCTGCATAAACACTAATTTAAGCACACTCAGTACTGCAGAATAAACTGCTCAACTCCTGATCCTGACTCTGTGTGTGACGGGGAGTCTCCCATGCAACATTACCAGGGACGGACATGCTGCCACTTATATAATATATATATTATAATAATATAAGAGTTAAGAACCAATACAAACCTCTAGTTTAGCATCTAGATCTGAATCAGAAGCAACTACATGCTCATCTTCTTTCTTCCCAGTGACTTTTATCAAAGTCTGCTTTGTCTTCCAGTATTTTTGCTGCATCTTATTTACTACAGACTTGTCTTGGCTTTGTGCATACCGGTCATAGAACTCCCGGGAGTACTGGCTACAAGAAAACCAGAAAACAAGATCATTAACATTTGAACTAAATTGATTGCATCGGTACAAGTACAGTGTATATACTGGGATCATCCCGCTTCTAGTACATAAGATTGGGACCTAAGTATAAGATCACAGGCTGTCGAGGAAAGGACTGCATAAACGAGCCAGTGTGATCTTGGATCTAATGGGGAAAATCAAAGAGCTACTAGTAGCAGCTACTTTTTCATGGCTACTAAATGCCAGAAAATACCCTGCCATAGACAATAGTGAGAATTCCTCTGCTAAAACACACATAGAGAAAATTATCAGTATATGATCAGCATTGTCTTTTTTAGTAGCCATGACAAGTAGCTGCTACAAGTAGCTCTGTGTGTCTTCATGCTAATGCAGGGGTCCCCAACCTTTCTTACTCATGAGCCACAGTCAAATGTAAAACGACTTGGAGAGCAACACAAGCATCATAAAAGTTCATGGAGGTGCCAAATAAGGGCTGTGATTGGCTATTAGGGAGCCTCTATGCACACTATCAGCTTACAGGAGGCTTTATCTGGCAGTAAATTTTGTTTTTATTCAACCTAAACCACCAAATCAGGACTTCAAAAATAACTACCTGGTTTGGGGGCACTGAGAGAAACATCCATGGGGTTGGTGAGCAACATATTGCCCCTGAGCCACCGGTTGGGGATTATTGCCCTAATGGGTAGACAGTGGGTCTACTAGCACCAGTGATTAGCATTTTAAGTTTTAATTACATGTGCTGGCCAACTGAAATCGCTTCTTATTTAAGTGAATAGGGAGTGATCTAGTGCCTTGCAAACATTGGACTTTACTGCTGGTAAACGTGTGCTCTCTCCTTTCTGGTAATAATGTGTATGTACAATAAAAATATAGATCAAAAAATGTTGCAGCAGAAAATGGAAACTAGAAAGACAAGAATAAAAATACAGATACACATGTTTGTCCTGCACAGTAATGCAACAGCACACAAGTACATATGGGTTTAAGAATGTACTTACTAATTGTGGCCGTCCATGTCTGAGGATCTGGCAGACACCTATATAAAAAACACAGAGGTTTAGATTATGTTAGATTCATGGAGCCCCATTATATTTGAGCACTGCAACTGTAAGCAGAATCTTTACATTTCTACAGGAAAATCAGGGAGACCCCATCACAGAAGTAAAGCCGCATACAGGAAGTTAACAGGGCATGGAATTCCAAAGTGAATTATAATATTTGTAAATATTTTATAAGGGGCTACATTTCATAATAAACTAGCTAGAGTTAAGTCCCTCCCCCCATGAATATATGTTGTTTCTCTACTAACCAATCTATCTACCTTCAAACTGGTATCTAAGTTCTGTGCAGATTATGTGCAGCGGGGAGGCAGGATGTCTTGCACAGTTTAATGTCATCATTTCCAAGGGATCTGATCAAGTGTCAGCAATAAAATGCCAAATTATCACTGCAATGCCTACCCTTTCTCTATGTTTACAATATAAAGGCTGTATCTCTGAGCAGCTGAAAGGGTTCCATTAAGCAAACAACTGGGAGGAACATGATCTTGTTTGTGCCTGGTAGCATGATATCCTGGCACCAGCTATCAAGCAGGATATTTCTGCATGACCAGGACTTTGCAAGAGCCTGACCCATTCACACTGCTTAAGCATAAGGCCATTGTCAGCAAAATGAAAATATATTTATTCAATTCTGGTGTCTACAACTTCAATAGAGACATAGCCGGGAGATCTGTAAGGCATATATGTGACATATATTGATGGGTGGATGTCTTTTTTCAACCTAACTTACTATGTTACTATGTTTAATGCCAGTAATGAGGCAAATTGAGAACTGGGTGGTAGAGGCATCCCTCCATGCTGTAATGGCACAGTCATGATTTTTTAAAAGATAAGTAAGCCTTTTATTTTAAAATCCCCTAAAATTACTCTATACAGACCTAAAAATAACATACCTTATTGCCTTATGCAGACTTATTTTATTTCTCTATTACAAGCCACTGAACTGCAGCTCTTTTACCGACTTCCTTGTCTAGCTTGAATCTCCACCCCCTTATGCTTTCTGAGCCTTCCTCCAACTCTCGACTAAGGACCTCAATGAGGAGCCTACTGGGCATGCTCACTGTCTGTGCTCCAATGTAGTTAGAGAGCACAAGCAATCGAAAAATCTAATGAGTGCCAGGGGGTGTGCATGATCAGAACAATAGATTTAAAGGAAAAAGTAAAGTGATCAAAAAGAATATTTGCACCACACTCCGGAATAACGATTTTTAGATCTCTTGACAAAAATATTATTAAAACTTAACTTTTTTAAGTTAAGATTAATAAAAGTTATGTCCAGTCAAATTAAAATAAAGGGCAAAGCTAAGTCACTCACTGAATGCTCACTGAAGCGCATTACACCACAGGGTTAACAATTGGGGAATTCACTGTTGAATCACTTCTAAGGAGCGGATCCACAGGCAATTAACACCTATTTAATAGTGGGTTTTCAGATTCATCCATCTCCCCAACCCTTTGGCTTGGGTGTACTGAGCTAAACGCACGTCAGGCAGCTGTTACCATTTTGCGCCAAAAGCGTTGATTGCTACAACCAGGGGAGGGGGATTGGAATATGGTGTTTGTAGGTATGGGCAGAACACAATGGGTTGGGGAGATAGATGGAGTAGGCACCTCTTTGAGGTTATCATAGTTGGAGAGAGGAGTGCTCAGAATGCAAAAGGGGGCAGAGCTTCACACTAGACAAGGAAGTCAGTAAAAGAGCTGTAGCTGAACTGGCTGTAAAAAAGAAACAAAATAAACCTGGATGCTGGGACAAAGGTATATTATTCTGGGGGTTGTACACAGTCATTTTAGAGATTTAAAAAAAAAAAAAAAAAAAAATTACTTATAAAGTAAAGTAAAGATTTACTTATTCTTTACAGTTTTAGAAGCCACTGCAGCAGCCCTCCAGTAATGAAGCAGCAAACATAGGACCACTGATGCAGTACAAGCCTTAAGATATAACCTATGCCGAAAATCCACCATCATTCCTATATATATATATAATATGTTCAGGCCATTGCAATGTATTGTCTGGCATATTTCTGTTTTGCAACATTTTTATGGCTCATTTCCCCGCTGACCTCAGTGTATCAGAGGAAATCTCATGCAAAGCCACACCTTTCTTCTGGCTCTAACATTTGCTTGGGTAGTCAGGTACTCTGTGATATGTTGTAAGCAATCACATAACTGCAACCATAACTTTTACTACCTCAAAAAGTGGGGCACGGTACAACTTTTAAAGTGGCACTGACACTCGTGTTAGTGGGTTGAGTCTGCCACAAAGCAGTGTCCATGCTCAACCCCTCTACCCACATCTGTGCATTTCTTCTCTAGGCCGGGCTGTGTAAGTCTATGTGTAAACAGCGTCTCCAGCCTACAACCTCATATGACCCCCAGCTCTGTGTGCAGGGGGAATACACATTGTATGTGTGTCTGGAAACAGTGTATAATAGAAAAGAAACCTTAATTTACTTAAATTATGCTTGATAGTACCTTGTACTTTATGGTAACTAAGCTAGAATAAATCCATTCTCAAGCCACTATTTAGTGATGGGCTGTGTGCCCCCTCAGAGTTCACATGACCAGAAATAATGCAGCTCTAACTGTAACAGTGTGGAAAGCAAATGGCAGAACTCTTCCCATTAATTGGCTGATGGGGCCTAGCATGTGTGTGTGCCTTGGCTTGTTTGTGTGCACTGTGAATCCTATGATCCCAATAGGCAGCCCTTCTTAAAATGGCAATTTTCTATTTAGAATTACCCAGTGGCACATACTACTCAAAAAGCCTATTTTTATGACAAATGGTTTATTTAGATGAAGCAGGGTTTTACATATGAGCTGGTTTATGCAATATATTTGTATAGAGACCCACATTGTTTGGGGGGTATAGTTTTCCACTCAGCTGTGTGAATGCAAACATCTGGATCACTACTAAGGGTTACTAGACATGGGGCAAATTTTGTGGCTTGTGTTACGTCCCCCCAATGAGGCTTGATAAAGGGCTGGAGTGAAGCCCGAAACGTTGCCTTAGGCACTTGAGTAAAGATTCACATTTTTCAAAACAACCGGAGTGCTGCTGTTTTCTTCATTTTTGTATTTATCTGCGCGGGCAGTGGGTACAGCGGGCACCTGGGGCAGCAAGAAGCTATTTTCACTGTGTAAGCACATGTTAACTGATTCTACATTCCCCCAATGATAATACTGAGGAAGAATGTAGTCACGGCAGCAAGTTCATAATCCTTACTGGGACAGAATGAACATCTGCAATGTCCTTCCTCGGAATCTGCCTATAACACTGAAATCCTTCACAGCTAAAAATCTTTAGCCGAACCTTGAGCTGTGAACAGAAGGGCACTTCATGAAAAATCATTCCGTGCAAAAGAATTTTCATTTGAACTCATGATGAGTTTATTACATATTACAATTATGATTATTATTAGTAATATAACATTAGTTCCCTTATCTGCCAGCCTACAAACTGTGTCCAGAAAGGACTTTATTACAAATAAATGTAATATTACCTCTGTAAATATCTAATTTTATAGCAAACACAGGTACTGAATTGTAATGTTAAAGCATTTGACACACAAATAACACACAATGGGCACATCAGCCAATAATGCTAGAGACAATAAAGCTATGTTTTCATTTCATCTTTTTCTTGTCTGTTACTAACATACTAATGGGTGGTTCACCTTTAGCTTAACTATTATAAATATAATTTATATTATAAAATGGCCTATTCAAATTTATTATAGTTTTTTTAATTATTTGCCTCATCTTCAGCTTTTCATCTTTCAAGTAGGGGTCACTGACTATAAAGCCAAAAACCTATTGCTCTGTGAGCTTACAATTTTTATTGTTACTTTTTATTACTCATCCCTCCTCTACAGCTATTTCTGTCTCTCTTTCACCTGCTTAATTGCTAGGTTAAATTAGACCCTAGCAACCAGACAGCTGAAGATCTGCAAAACAAAAAGTGAAATAATTTAAATTCAAAAAGTCAAGACCAATTGCAAATTATAGCAGAAAATCATAAATGGGTAAAAAAGCCAATTAAAAAATGTCACTTTTGAGTTTTATTTGATGAATAAGGAGCAGCTATGACCAACAATATTAAGATAGTTTAACCTTTGCCTGGGTGTGCTAAGTTTCTAACAGGGCTTTTATTTTTAAATAATCACTGTATTCACTGGCTACTTGGGAACCTCGAACAGTGCCACACTGAAACCAATACCAGTCACATGTCAAATGCTATTTGCTGTGAATCAGGCACTAAAAGCAAAGGGGGCCCTGTATTGTGTTATGTTGAACCCAAATTATTCATCGGTAAACCATATGCCATGACCCTCTGCATCACGGGTTGAACACTGTAATACATGCAGGCCTAAGAAATACTGCCAAAACTGAGCATGAACCAAGGGTTGGGAGTGGAGCAGTGTACATGCTCCATGCAAAGGCTCAAAACAGTTAAAGGGGAAGTCCAACCAAAAACTATTTTTTGCATGGTGAAAATGTAATTCTAAGTAACTTTCACATATACATTAATGTATAAAATTGCTTGTACATATAATTGAAGACATGCTGTCCTCACAAAAGATTTTTAGAACAATCTATATATATGTACATGGTAGAGGGGATCTAAGACCCACTTCTACTGAAAGGAAAGCCCAAAAGGAACTTTAAGGTAAGTGATATATTTTGAAAACTGCTTCTTTTTCAGTCAATTTGTAAAAGGTGTAAATCCCCTTTTAGCTAGCCACGTACATAATAATTATAGGATAACAAAAAAAAAATACTTAGCAGGGCCACCATAAACTTATCAATATTGGTACATATGGTGTCCCATCAATCCCAAGCGTTATCCATAGTGCTACTGGAATTGGGCAGTTTTGAAAATGATAAACAGTGGATGGTGCATTAGCTGCACAATACCTGTACAGATAAAGACTGTTCCAAATCCATCTCAATAACTCGCTGGGTCAGCCTCAGCTAACTGACTAACTGAATCAGTGCTCTCCTACCCAGCAGGCAATCTGCGGGTTTCAAATATTTATGTTATGCGAAAATATTTATAAAGTACTCTTCCCCATAGCAGCAAACTGTCCTGTCCTATATTGCTCTTCTAACTGCTCACATACAAGAGAATGGAGCTCCTGGGAACAAGGCGGTACGACAGGAATCCTCCTCTGTTTGTTTATGGGACAGGCAAGCTGTAAAATGGCAAATACTGGCTGTAACACTAACAAAGTGAGACACATTCCTACATGCTGAGAGAGTAAGATAAAATGCATGTCCCAAACAGGAAGTTATGGCAGAGACAGGAAGTACATAAGAGCATACCACCCCATGGAATTATCTCATCAGATGTCATTGTCTCTTCCTGACATATAAGCTACAATGACCAGGCCTTAAAACGTTATAAAACTTTTACAGGAATGCCCTTAGCCTTGCCATGTTTGGTAGATATGAACCAGGCTGATAAAATATAAGACCTAGGGCAAATATGATACTCAGGGACTAAAACCACATAGGTTATCAGTTGGGCACGTCTCCCCCACCCAAATGGCATTATCTGTACTGCATATATCCCCTCTGTTTTCTAGCACCATCACATTTTCCTAAAGCAAATAGCAGCTTTCACCCGGTGGCCATTCTTCCTCTGATACATAATAAATACAGATACATTTAAATCTGCAAACAGCATACACACACACAAACCCTTATTCAGCATACATTTCATCAAGAATACAGGCTCACACAGGCAGAAATGTCTTTGATAAAAGTTCTGCTTTGTTTGAGCTGAGCTCAGGAGAGGAGGTTAGGAGAAAAGAACTGAAGCAGACAGCTAGAGCTGAGTTTCTATGGGAACCAGCAATGCCATCTCTTCACTGGCTGCTAGACTGGGGTGTGTGTCTAGTAATCTGAGCTTAGAATAACTGAGCATGCCCACAAGCCAAAGCAAATACGTGAGGGAGGGGGCCGAGTGGTTACAGGAGGAGAAGGAAATCTACGTGATTAAGGGGATGCTGCAGCCTCACTATTATCCTCTGGACAACCAGTGTGGCAGGTATTGAAAGTGTTTAAAGAGGCTGTTTACTGATTAAATTTTTGTATGTGGGATTGGTGCAGGAGTGAAAGGGGGAAATTAATTCAGTTGGACTGGGAAGTAGTTCATGCTCTTGAGTCTTCTGTTCTGTACCACATTTAGTCTGAGCACTCTTCGAGCCATCTGTGTCATGTGCCTGATTAGGGAGGTGTACCAGCCAGGAGTGACCACAAGACTACAGAACTCTGGGTGTAAGATGACTGCCTAAGTCTCCATGCCCTTGAGATAGTCCTGCAGCATAAGAAAGTCTAAAAATTTTATTATTTTTTTATTACATATCTTTCTATTCAGGCCCTCTCCTATTTATCTTCCAGTCTTTCATGCACACCCCTGATTGCACTTGCATATTGCATAATCATTTGTGACAGGCTGCCCCAGTTGCAGCGTCAGGTGTGCCTAGAAGTTAGTGATGCATCAACACATCTGTTGTGAGTGGGTTCTGGCCCAACTTTTCCTTCTGCACATGCTGTCTGCCACACTGCTATGCCCTACATCCTCCTTCGGCAGTATGTATTAATAGACTTGTGCCTACATTGCCCCGCCCATATGTGACATTAGAGATGGGTGGGTTAGCATGGCTGTTATAGACCCATGTTGACCATGTCAGACAGCTCATCAGGTCAGGTTGGGTGGGGGTTAGAGGTAGGTTGACTTTTTGAAGCCAACAATTCGCCATTCAAAACTTGCCAAGATCACGTAGAAGTCAATGGCAGATGTCCATTCCCTTCCCTGGAGGATCCTTATTTTGTTCGAAACTTTAGAGGTTTTGGATTTTTGTGGCTGTTTTTTTGTGTGACAATTCAAAAAAAAGTCACAGTTTTCATGCGACAAGCCCAAAAATTGCGACTTGCAAATTTTCCCTCTCTGACTTTCAGTTCACACTTTTTAGTAAATCTATGGCATTCGTGGAAATGAGTTTATTCAAATTTTAGAATTAAAAAATGTGTTGGAGTTTTAGTAAATCTGCCCCTAAGCATTATGCATTTAAGGAGTCCCCTTATCTTAAATCTAATGGTAAGAAATATAGATATAAGTAAATTAAAGGGACCAATTATAGCAAAACTGTTTTCTCAGCAGGAGGTGAGGGCTAACAGAGTGGCTGAAGAAAATAATACTATTTTGGGGAGAAAATGCCCAAAATGCAAGCGCTATGCCACCTGATTACAGCACTGGTCCAAATGTCCTACGTACCATTAGCCTTAAAACCAAACAAGGTTTACCTATCCATATAAATCTCTATTAACATTAAAACATGACCAAAGAAAATTACTCTTAGGGGCATATTTATTACAATATGATGGTATGGTCCAATATACCCCTAAGTTTTATATCTGGGAGTTCATAATACAGGTACTATATAGAGCCACATAAGTGGAGGTCCAGAGGAACCACCTGTGTGCATGCTAGGGATCACTGGGTAGATCAGGTAAGATGGCCACTCCAAATTCGCAACAGAAAGACCACCAGGCTAACAATGACAAGAACTGCATTTTGCCAGCTGCCTTCCAAGTACCCATTCACCATTAATCTTCACAAAATTCCCATGTATCCAAACCTTTAGGCATATTGCACATTGGGTCAAGACAAAATACAGATCAGCGCCACAGGCTAGGGAAAAAGAACATGCACAATATTGTTAACCCTTAGTACAAACACCAGGGTGTTACAACTCAATTCCGTGTGTGTCCAGAACCATAGAAAGTCTTATTGCACATTTGGGTGTTTTGTCCACCACTTCCAGCAGAAAACAGCAGCAGACAAAACACCCATCCTCTAAACCGCTCCTCCTGTTACTGGGTAATTTACAAACACAGCTGACTGTGACTGCACTAAAATGCATGCATTCGTTGCGATAATTCATGCCATTTATTTATGTGTAGTTGTGTCAAGTGCCATGACATCCGTTCTGCCCCTTTTGAATTGTGCGCATTTCAGTTGGAGAACCCTAAAACCTGTATCAACAGGCCCAGCAAATCTGCACCAACAAAATCAAATGCAAATGTCATTGTAACATTTTCAATTATTTGAATCTGATTTGTTACCACGATTTGGGGTTCCTACACACAAACTGACTCAGTATGAATCTACGGGCAGATCAGGAGTCAGTGACTTTTCATTGATCAGGGGTGTAACAATAGGTGCATCAGAACAAGCAGCTTCTGGGCAGCTCAGGAGTATAGTGGGACAGATGAATGATTTATTTCATGCAAATTATAATGTATGCATGGAAAATAGATTCTCTTCCTTGGAGTTTGAGATCTAAAACGTTATGGTTTGGGGCCCAGTAACTTGTCGAATTATGCACATAGAAAGTCTGGTCTGTTGTCATCTTCCATTACCATGTTTATCATTAGCTTTAGAGTGATTGGGGCCACACATTTAATTATAATTGCTTACCTCAGACCCTGGCCAGCCCCCTTCCCAGGATCTTGCTGTGCTCACTCAAATAACACCCCAGAGCCAGTGTGTTTTTTTAGAAAATAGGCATGCCGGCCCAGCTGCCCCCCCAAAATGATCAACTCTTTTCTTCTTAAGAGACTCTATTTAAAAATGTGTTTTTGCCTGATCTACTTACTGTATATTACAGGGAAAGTCTGGTTGTAGCTGAGTCACTTTAACTAACCTCCCGGCTATAGAGAAAAACAAACTGTTGACGAATGAACAGAAGACTTGGGTTACACCTGTCACGGCCTAACATGGCCTGGCTCTGGGAAGTACAAGCAATCTGCATGAATTTCTTAATCCCAATTTTTCCAAAATTGTAATTTTCCATATGGCATATCATGGCTTAGTCCAGGGATAACCACCCTGTGGTCCTCCAGCTACTACTGAACTGCCCGTCAACAGCTGGCTGTCTGGGGGTGCCGGGAACTGTAGCTGAAAGTTACCTGCGAGGCCCCCAGAATGGAGATTCCTTGTTTAGAGGTGAAGACACATGGCACTACTAGTAGCAGCTACTTTTTGACATCTAATAAACGCCAGAAAACACCATGCCATATAGACAATACTGAGAATTGCCCCTGCTAAAACACACGTAGAGACAATTATCAGTAAATGATCAGCATTGTCTATTTTCGTAGCCACGACAAGTAGCTACTACTAGTAGCTCCGTGTGTCTTCACCCTAATGAGTCCAAATAGCATTTTAAAGAGATTAAAATGAAAGCCACAGGCCAGAGATGGAGCTATCACAAGCCCCTGGCTGCCAGTCCCCTTAGGTCTCCTTCCTTTATATTTACATAGCACCCACCGTGTTGAAGGGCAGCAATCCCCAAGTGCTTATAAAGAGGCACAATGTAGGGAAATGCACAACAAATACATGGCACAACTGCAGCACAGCATGGAGGCCCAAAATACAGTGTGGGGGATTCTTCCTATCATATGGCACACATACTGGCAGCACACAGATGTAGCCATGCCTGGTACAGGCCAAAGCCCCCATTTTGGCACCTGTTCTCACAGCCATAGAGGAGACACCTGAGCTAGATCGCCCTTGCCATGACGTGTGGCCTGATGCGAAGTGCCAATGCCGGGGGGGGGGGGGTCGGTGTACATTAGGGGGGCTATGACAGAAAAGGCACACATACAGCACTTACACGCAAGTACCTGGGATGCAGCAAATGCGATTGATTCAATGGCTGCCTTCCGAGCACCGATCCCAGGGCCTGTGAATGGGGAAGGCTGTGATGGTGTATCCCCTGCAACGTCAGCCTAGCACCAGGATCTCCCTCCTCCTATTATTCTCCCCTCCTCCGGCAGCTCCTGCTCCAAAGCCACCAAACCTGCACAACCTGATTGTCCATGAAGAGAGGCGGGGCCAGGGTCGGATAGCCCATTAGAGGGTGTGCAGGTTGAGGGAAGGGAATAGGGGTGGGAGGGGCAAGAGTAGCGGGGGCGGGGCAGAGCGCTAAGGCACTGACAAGGCGTAGAATGATGTGGGATGCGCAGGGATACAGAGGGATACAGAGCTCGCTGTTCGCTGCACTAGAGCAGTTGTGCTGTAACTCGCCATCCTGTGACAGTCGCGTGTGAGATGATGTGGGAGCTGCAGTTCAATAACAACTGGCCTGAAGCAGCCCGCTTGGGCACACGGAGCCAGCCCTAGTATTACATAGCACTTCTTTTCCCACACCCCTCAATACTGATATGCAGGGACTGGGAGGGGCCAAGGCACTACTCCCTTCAGGAGCCCAGATGGGCAGTACCGAGCTGCGCACTTGGCTGTCCCACAACACATCAGCCTGATTTGGACCCAACATTGGGCTGCTGATTTAGATATTATTTGCTTGAAATGAACGCAAAACAGCCTCTTAGTAGCCGCAATAATAACATTGGGTATTGAGCGTTTAATAACCTATGCACAGTCAGGTCTGCTTACTATTATCTTTCATATGTGCAGTTTTGCTGATGGAACTGTGTCCCAATAAGACTCAGGGCTTTATTACTGTTTCCTCTGACACAAGAGCACTAAGGCTAATGGCGCACAGGGGGATTTGTTGCCTGCGGTTATATCTATGCTACCTGGGCAAACATATCTCCCCCAAATTATTTCCCCACAACAGTAATGTATATCGCTGATGGGAAAACATATGGGTCGATCAGCTTTCTGAAGTCACCTGAGGTTGCCTCAAGAAAACACAGGCGACTTCGGAAAACAAAGTGTTGTGCATGGTACATAGCGTCTGAGCTACAGAAGAACAGTGCAGGCCTAGCGCACACAGGGCTGGTCTTATAAACTGTGGGGCCCAATTGGGCGGAACCCCCTACACAAGGTGTTGCCAGCTTGAGTTCCAGGGCTGGGGGGACAAATAGTCCCTGCCTCTTGCTCTGTGACTGATGGTGTAACCCTGCCTTTTCACCTTTCTCTCGTTCCATTGGCCCCAACATGTCATGGCACAATGTGGCCCCCAAGCACTGGGCACTGCCACACCAAGCATACTATATACAGTGTGAGACAGTGTGATTATTGGTCCCTCAAGCACACCATACACAGTGACAGACAGTGTGTACCCTGGGGTAGCAGTATGAATGCAGTGCCCACTGTGTGTTTAACGTACCAGAACACATAGCCACATTATTGGGCAATAGTTGTTGGGGGTGGGCTGGACAGCTTTATGTGCTTTATTCCCCTTGGTGCAGGGCCCCCATGGGTGTGGGGCCCTATTGGATTAAGGCCGGCCCTGAGTGTACAGGGCTGGAACTAGGGGTTGGCAGCAAAGGCCAATCACTGTGGGAAGGGTGAGGGGTGTGCAGGAAAGGCACTGGACCACGTGGTATTGCCTTGGTATTACTACTTGGCCCAGCATTGGTGCACAGGTAAAGTTAGGGGATGATGAATAGCATGAATGCATCTTTCTGCTCATGAGATGGTAAATGAGTGGGGCATTATAAAGGGATTCATAGGAAGAATGAATAACGTACAGAAAAATACAGTTCATCTTTTAAATGGCTAATAAAAAGCAGATAAAAGTATTTGAATAAAATATGAGTGAGGGCAGAAGCTGTGCCGATTCATTCATTTGGGTGAACACATTACCTGCAATCTAGGCAGCATTGTATTATTGGGTTATTGAAGATATCCAGTTGTCCTAAAAAGTCTTATTTTAAACCTAACATTGGCTACCCTGCCTTTGTATGGCCTTCTCATCTGAATCACTCTGCTGGTTAAATGTTCAGTAAAACTAAGGTGAATGAGGATTCTGTGGGGACCCTGACCAGTCGATTGTATGGGACACCAAAGGAAAGTAAATCTTTTAGAAATGTTTTACCTACAGCGATATCCATTGTTAGCAATGAAAAGGCACATCTGGGCGCTTTCACTTGGGTGACAAAGACCCCCCTTTGCCATTGCCCTTAAAGGAATAGTTCAGTGTCAAAATGAAACTGGGTAAAATAGCCTGTGCAAAAAAGTTTTCGGTATAGTTAGTTAGGCAAAAATGTAATCTATAAAGGCTGGAGTGAGCAGATGGCTAACATAATGGCCAGAACATTAGTTCCTTCTTTACAGCTCTTTAAGCTGTTAGCGGTCAGTAACCAATCAGTGACTTGGGGGGGGGGCATATGGGGCATAACAGTTCAGTTAGTTTGCTTCTGAATCTGACCTGCCTGCTCACAAACTAACTAAACAGTTATGTCCCATGTGGTCCCTTCTAAAGTCGCTGACTAACTAAGAGGTTAGAGAGCTGAAAGCAGAAAGTAGTGTTCTGGCTATTATGTTAGACATCTGCTCACTCCAGCCTTTAAAGATTATTATAGATTTTTGCCTACCTTACATTTGGGTACCCATTTAGCAATTTGTACTTACATTTGTACATGAGCCTTGTTATTTTTTAACCGGCTGTTTAAATGTTTGTCTTACGGTAAGAATAGATGTAGGGGTTTGTCGCCCTTAGCAGATCACCTCTCCAGTCTGTGATAAAGTGCCTGAAAATACCTTGTAATGTAGAAGAATGGGGATTCACTCTTGTAAAAATAAGACCAGATTTTAGGAAAATGTGGTTTTGAGGCAATATTTGCGGAATAATAGATCTTAATATTACACAAACACTTTTATTTTTTTGGTGTCACTTTCTCTTTAATGTTCTGTTCATGGAAGAGTTTTTTGGATAAATGAACTTGGGTGGAAATGAAAAGTAAGATCCTCTGTGTGTAACTGTAGAACTATTAATAATTAACACCCCCTTATCAGATTTCCAGCACAGCAGACATATAACATTTCCAGCTCACTTACTAAAGCATTACTCCCTATCTCAATGGTGAAAAAAGCCAGCAGTTTCCTGTTTAAAAGCAAGAAGTGGCATTACTGCGGGGGAGCCTGTGGGGGTGCCCAGTATAGAAACACACCATCTTGCATTGCATGATCCCTGGATAAGTCCCCACCTCAGCCACTCATCCCTGTTGTGGCCCCCAATACCTGTTACAGACCACCCCATTTTTATATCTAGCACTGAAACTAGTGGCATGGGGGAAGGGAGATAAATTTACACCACTGAAAGCAAGAAAGGGCATTGTTCTATAAAGTGCAGCTCCATTATCTTCTGAACTCACCTTGTACATGAAGCAATGGCAATCACTGGTCAACTGGGTGATAAGTTTTAGTGATTATTATAAACACCCCACTGGTTTAGAAGCCTCACTAAAGGGCAGATTTCCATCAGGGCTATCATCAGGTGGGACAGTAGGGGTCTGTCAGCCGCCCAGTCGAAAAAGGGGTCTGGAGTGGCACAAAAAAGAGCATTTCTTCTAACGGGGGGAGGTGGCAATCAAAACATCCTCGGATCAGATCACACAAGGGGGCTTATTTACTAAGAAATGAAGCTTCGCCATACTTCATGCAACTCCGCAGGCATTAATTCACAGCAACTGCACTTAATTCATCAAAATGTGAATTTTCACTGCGGCTAGAGAAAACTGGTAAATTCACTCTAGAGATTTTTCGCCAGCACGTAATTTTCTCTAGCGGCACTATCTTTCAGTGAAAATTCGATGGCGTATGTGAGCTAGTGTTAATTGAAACCAGTGGCTATATACAGGACACATATGTGTATTTATTAATGATGTTGCTGAACTTGGTGAGTGCCCAGTTATTTTTTTAAATGTCCATGGAACCAAAAGGAAGACTAAGGGGCACATTTACAAAGGCACGAAAGCTCAGAGCGTATTTTCTGCGAATTTTTCGGGCATCTGCACGATTTTGTCGTACACCGCACGACTTTTCGTACAGCGCATGACTTTTTCGTATGCTTGCACGAAAAAATTGGAAAGGTTTTACCGCTGTTTACAATTTTGTGACTTTTGGATCGCCAATACGATATTATCGTGACTAATACGATTTTTTCGTAAGCATTTTCTTGATATTTGCATTCTTCAGAAATTTTCGTTACCAATCCGAATTTTTCCCATTCGGGATTCGAACTCGTGATAAATCTGCCCCTTACTCTCTCATCAGCTACAGTAAGAACAAAGTCAGACGCAGAAAAAAATATTATTGTTACAGTTCAACAACAACATTAACACAAGGGTTGAAATTTCTGAGTGCATTAATACCTGGACAAACAGTATACACATGTTAGTGACTTTAATTAACCACAAACAATTAACAGGTTAAGAGAATACTATTTACTTGGAATCATTTGATCTTTTCATTTAAAAAAAACCAACAAATCGTTGTGAGAGGCTGCCAGTCAGCATGTGTGGAATGTACAGTTAATAAAAATACAGGAGTTTAAAAATTGGTTTAAAATAGGTTTTACATTAATAACTTCTATACACAATAATACTGAATAATACTAAATGGATTTGAACGAAAAGTAAATTACTGTATTTGCACTTGTTCATCTGGGCGAAAAGTCACTCAGCGAAGAAGTCACTAGCGCCGAGCTTCTTCGCAAGTGGAAAGTCGCCTGTGCCTGTTAATAAATAGGAGAATGTGCAGCGAATTGTCTTTTTGGTGAATTCTCGCCACAAAAAAACAATTTTCCCTTTAGTAAATGTGCCCCCTGGTCTGTCCAATTTAAAAATCTTACCTGCTGTTGCCCCTTCTCAGCGGGTGGATGAAGCATTAGTAGAAAGTGAAGGACCTTCAGTTTTAAGTCACTGGCTTCATGTTTAAATTAACTGAATGATGCTTTTGGGCACACTGGGGCTTACTTACTAATGACAAAGTGTAGTAGTGCAAAGAAGAGCCACAATAAGGCCCAATAGGGCCCAAAGCAGGGTAGTCTTTGGTCCCCCCAGGTTGCTGCACAACATTTGTTATTGATTTGCAACTCATTTGTCACAGGATGGTGGGAATTGTAGTTTCACAACTGGCCTGCTGCAAGTGGGAAGCTACTGACATACAGTATATGAAGTAAAACTGGACTAATTAACTCATGGGAAAACCTGTTTTGAAAAGCTTTAGTGATGTGTCGACTGGCCCAGGATTCATATGTTTGGGCTGGCCAATCACTATTGAGTTGCCATCACCTGCCATCCCACCAGCGAAAATGTAAGTCGCCGGTGGGATGGCACACTCGGCGGCATGATTTCGGGAAATTGGCGAAAAAGCCTCGCGAGGCAACTTCGGCGATTTGCCGAAATCGCGCCACCGGCGACTTACATTTTCGCCGGTGGGATGGCAGGTGATGGCAACTCGGGAGATTAGTCGCCCGCGAACAGGGAGTTTTGTCACGGGCGACTAATCTCCCCGTGTGCCAGAGCCCTAAGCAGTACATTATTATTATTATATCAGCTTGCTACTGCTCTGATGGTGCCAGACTTGCCGCTATTTCGGTGTAGTAGTAGTCTCCTGGCTGAATGGTCGTACTCTGATCAGTTGGGGAGTGTGAAGACACACAGAGCTACTTGTCAAGGCTACAGAAACAGACAATGCTGATCTTTTACTGATAATTGCCCCTACATGTGTTTTAGAATAGGCAGTTTTCAGTATTGTCTATGGAGGGTATTTTCTGGTGTTTAGGGCAGTGATACACTGGGAGATTAGTCACTCCACAACAAATCTTAATTGTCGTGGGCGACTAATCTCCCCGCAATGCTATCCCACTGGCTAGAATGTAAATCGCCGGTGGGATGACATACACGTTGCTGCGATGTCCCCCAGTCGCCCTAAGTTGTGTTCGGAGGAATCTTCGGGCAACTGCGGGACATCGCAGCAACGTGTATGTCATCCCACTGGCGATTTACATTCTAACCGGTGGGATGGCATTGCGGGGAGATTAGTTGGCTGCGACAATGAAGATTTTTTGCAGGGCGACCAATTTCCCCGTGTACCACTGCTCTAAGGTGAAGAAACAAGGATCTACTTGTCAGGGTTACTAAATTCCAGAAAATACCCTGCCATAGACAATACTGAGAAAGGTCTCTGCTAAAATATATGTAGAGACAATTATCAGTAAATGATCAGCATTGCCTATTTTTGCAGCCGTGACAAGTAGCTGCTTCTAGTAGCTCTGTGTGTCTGCACCCTTAGATACAGAACATGGCCACTGGCTGCTGTGCTTTGCCTCTGCTTCTGAAATTAACACCCACCATTTATGTTGCCCCCACAAATATACCTGACTGTAACTTAGTGAATTAACTGCACACATTTTATCAAAGGGGGCATTGTGTACCCACAGTGGCTCTACAATTCTGTAAAGTTGTAATGCACAGAATGACTATGATAACACAGACTGCTGATTGTGGGTTACTAAGGCATTACTTAGGTTAGTAGTGACATCTTGTGGTTGTTAGTATTTATGGTTTTTAGACTTTGATTTTGATTCATTGGGGAAAAATGGCGTTTAGAGAAAGACAATACTGGCTATTCATAAAAGGATCCCCTTTGGGTAAGAGCCACATGCACTTTATTCCCCGTACCTGCCACTGGTAAGAAGGGAGTAGACTCAGGCCCCCTTGTTCTCTGGGATCCTCACCCCCTAGCCATCAGGTCTTTCATCTGTTAAAACTTTTGCCTGAAGCATCCCCCCTGCAGTGGCAGATGCCTTATTTTAATTTCTACTTTGAATAAGATCCCTCGTTTAAAGCTATACATTCTGCATATAAGGCTGAAATTTACATGTTTTATTTTATTTTCTCATATTGTAAATATTGTTTATCTGCTCCCATGGCTGTTGTTGCCTTATTTCCTTGCCTGAAGCAGGGTCCTAAGCATTACTGAAAGCTAGAGGTTTATAATCTTCTAAATTAGCAATAAAAGGTATGACTTTGCTCTTGAAGCTGATAATTATCAGGACATGATTCAGGGACTGCAAGGGGAGATCCAGAACATGAAGGAGGAGATGTTGTAGCCCCCACCCTTCCCAGCTACAGTCAGTCAATAAAAGGCAATTTGTGAGTTTTAACATTGAAAGTCCAATTTTTAAATGTATAATGAAGCAACAGAATTCTAAATAAATCAAATGAAAGTGAGTGTAGGACTGGCCAGACCGGGGATTGTTTTGCCGTAGTTGGCCAGCTTAAAGTATATTGCAATATATGGATAAACAATCCCTGTTTTGCTTAACCCTTTCCCTGCCAATGACATAGCTCCTACATGCTGGCATAAAAAGATGTTAAGTGCCAAGCATGTAGGAACTACGTTTTTTTTATTATCTTGCACTCGTTCTCTGCGCTTGCCACTTAATCTGAGTGCAGAGAATAAGCGCAAGGTAAAGAACCCCCTAGAGAACGAGCAGAGGAGATAGAAATTGTGCCCAATTGCACCCATAGACAGTGCTCCCCATAGACAGTGCCCCCATACACAGTACACCCCATAGATGCTGACTCTTCTTCAGCGGCTCCTCTCCTTATGCGGATCCTTATACGGCGGAGCCAGGCCCTTTTATAAGTTTGTGCCCCGTGCGTACGTGTGACGTCAATACGCATGGGGCACAACCTTATAAAAGGGCCTGTCACCGCCGAACAAGGAGCCACATAACGAGAGGAACCGCTGAAAAAGAAGGATGCCCGGCTGCAGCCAGTGCATCCCGCTGTCAGGGATAGTTCCATGAATGTCCCGCATTTCCATAATCTATTACGGAAATGCGGGACATTCATGGAACTATTCGGGACAGCGGGATGCGCTATTAAAACTGGGACTGTCCCGCAGAAAGCGGGTATGATGCAATTTTGTAATTTTTAAAAAATGTTTTATTGCCATTGCTGATAGCGTATTCGCTAACCGCACTGCGCAATACCTTTTGTGTATTATTTTGGTGTTTTTATTACATTTTCTGTGATGACATTTTTAGTCATTGTATTGCATTTTTAGCCATTTTATTGCATTTTCAGTTATGCATAGTTGTTGTTCGCTTGACTGTCTGTAAAACTAATTTGCCCAACTATGATACTGACTGCAGATATCACTAGGAAAAAAAAACCCCATTGATTTTAGTTTTTTTTTTGGATTTTAACAATTTTATTGTTCTTTGTCTTTGCACATGGACATTTTGTCTGCTGTATTTCAATTTGGCTTCTGTACACCACATAGTTTGGTAAATCTATGCATATAGGGCATCAAACTGTTCAGTAGACCCCTGGCATTCATATTTAGAGTGTTTTATGTTGGTACGTTATAAAATGTGGGGTACATAATGGGGCAAACTGCAAGCTTTGTGATGATTTTCAAAAATGTTATAAAAACCGTTCTGTTTAGCATAGCTTTGTAGTTTGGTAGTTTGCAGTAGAAAGATGTATTTACCCATTTTTGTTTTGTCAGAATGTGTATTTTTGGAAAATATATGGTTTTCTAGGGTCTCCGTACTGTTAGGGGGTCTTATGGCACATAAAACACATACCGGGTGCACAAATTGCACGAGTCGGAGCATCATTTGTGAAAATGCATATGCACTATTTTTATTTGGGTGCCCATGTACTCCGCATAGTTTGGTAAATCTATGCATATTGGGCATCAAACTGTTCAGTAGACCCCTGACGTTCATATTTAGAGTGTTTTATGTTGATACGTTACAAATTGTGGGGGTACATAATGAGGTAAAATGCAAGCTTGGTGACGATTTTCAGAAATGTCATAAAAACGGTTCTGTTTAGCATAGCTTTGTAGTTTGGTAATTTGCAGTAGAAAGATGTATTTACCCATTTTTGTTCTGTCAGAATGTGTACTTTTGGAAAATGTATGGTTTTCTAGGGTCTCCGTACACATACCGGGTGCAAAAATTGCACAAGCCAGAGCGTCATATGTGACAATTCATATGCACTATTTTTATTTGGGTTTCCCTGTACGCCACATAGTTTGTTAAATCTATGCATATAGGACATCAAACTGTTCAGTGGACCTCTGGTGTTCCTATTTGGGGTGATTTGCCCTTGTATGCAAGACATTTTGTGAGATAAATGCGGCAAATTGCAACATTTTTAGGCGATTTTCTGAAATGTCATAGAAGCCACTAATTAGGAAAGCTTTGCAGGTTGGTACTTTGGTGTAGAAAGGACTCTTTACCCATGTTGGATTTATCAGAATGTGTACTTTCCAAAAATATATGGTTTTCAGGGGTCACCCTACATTTCTGCAGTTTCTATCCCACATAAAACTGCCATGTAGTTATGAATTAAGTAAAGGTAAGCCATGAAATTAGTGTGCACAAGGTATATTTTGGGGTCTCTAAGTGCCATGTGCTTTGATAAACCTATGTACAGGGGGCATCACACTGTTCAGTAGACCTCTGGGGTTCATATTTAGGGTGTTTTATCTTGGTACCTAATGACCCATAGAAAATAAGATGCTGCATATTGGAAGTTTTGAGGTGATTTTTGGAAATGTCATAAAAATCGGCAAACTTAGGAAACCTTTGCGGCTTGGTACTTTGGAGTAGAAAGACATGGGTACCCATTTTAGATTTGGGGGAATGTGTACTTTCCAAAAATATATGACTTTCTGGGGTGAATGTACTTTTTACTAGCATTATCCCACATATAATGATGTAAATGTGTTGATTTTGCAGAAGCTGAAATGACAGATCATATGGGGGTATGTTCATATTGGGGCCCCTACATGCCACATACTTAGGTAAACCTATACATATTGGGCATCAAACTGTTCAGTGGACCCCTGGCGTTCAAATTCAGGGTGTTTTATCTGGTTACTTTATGACCTGTAGGAGATAAGGTACTATAGACTGGAAACGTTGAAGCGATTTTTAAGAAATTTCAAAAATTTTGATAAAAACCAATAACTTAAGGAAAGCATTGCAACTTGGTAGTTTGGAGTAGACAGACAGTGGAGGACATTTATAAAATTTGTGCAGAGCAGAATTATTCGCACAATGAACACATTTGCCCTGACTGTGTTTATATTTATAAAGCTGGACACTTATGAAATATTTAAAAGTGCTTAAAAGATATTAAAAGGGGGCTATGGAAGTCAAAACTGATAAAAAAAAAAAATAGGTTACAGGCAAATATAAAATCTAGGTTGCATTGAAAAATAAAGGCAGGAAGCTTGTGGACTTGCTTATAAGAGAAAACAAAGGAAAATGGAGGTTAAAGGTGGGGAGAAGATAATGCCAGAATGGTTTAAAAAGAGTTTACATAATATAATATATATGAGATTATATATGATATTATTTGTTCGAACACCCCAACTATCCGTTAATATATTCAAGCACATGTCTGCTGTGTACATACAACACATTTACTATATATGGTGGAATGCATGGTCCTAGTATGGCAGAGAGTTAAGGGAAATCAGAAGGTAATAAGGTTATGAATCTGGGTTTTTAATAAAATCAAATGTGAAAGGGGTGCAAATTGTAAATTTACTCTTTTGTTCTGCATATGTGGTCAATCATCCCAAAGTGGATTTTTTAAAGACAAAAGAAAGTCTAGACATGTAAATCATTTCAGAGTAATACTGAAAAGGCGCCAGATTCAATTAAAGTAGATACTCTAATCATTTAATTCTATGGCTAAACAGGTATTTTGATAGGCGAGTTGCTAAATATGTTAAGATAAGGCTTTTAATAAAAACATGATACTCCTAGGGTAATTAATCAAAAAGAAAATTTGTATGGGTAAAATGGTGGGCTATTAATAGAGCCCTCAATAGCAGGTTTGGTAATATCCCCAGTAAGGGTGGTACCTATAAAGAGGCAGGTAAACTTCAAGTAATATTGTTGTAACATTGGTTGTATGATATCCTGTGCATTTTGTGAATGCTTTAGAACTTTCATTCATTGGTGTTTGTTAGCTGGGTCATTCATTGGTGTTTGGAAGCTGGGTCATTCATTGGTGTTTGGAAGCTGGGTCAGAAAGTGGTGGGTAAGGAGTTATTTTCTCATGTGAATGCTTTATTAAGGCATTTGGCATCCCTATTGAGGCTGAGAAAAAGTAGAACCATCACCACAGTTGTTTTTTCTATGAATAGAAATTGGCACAGAAGCTGGGGTATGCAGGCTTGCAACTGAAAAGGTTGAAAAGGCCAAGTTTCTAATAAGGGGCATTTTTGCAAATTGCTTAGCATTGGATAACAAAGAGGGTTAGAGCATAGTACACAGTAAAAGAGAGTTGGTTAGTTGGTTGTATAATAGCTACTGGCAGGGTATTTAACAGAAAACTGGAAGGGTTGTTAGTGAAAGCAAAAAGCCACAGGACAAAATAAATTCAGCTAAGGCAGATTTGCTCATTTGGGACAAATCTATGGTTGATTTCTTAAGGTGTTATAATTTGGACCCAGACAGCACGGATCAATCAAGAGTTAAAACTGTTCACGGGCACTGCAGAAAGCACTGGATTTTGTGCATAAGGTTAGGGGAAATTGTGTGCTCGGAAATGGCTGAATGAGTGTCAGGATGTAGGTTAAATTAAAAAACAACAAAAAAAACCCCCACAAAAACCTTAATTGCATGGCAAGTTTATCAAAGAACTTGGGCCCAAATGATTTAATGAAAGTGGTATAAATACATGCAAAAGCAAGGTTATTACAGTTTATAATATTGAAAAAGTCTCTACAGAAATACTTTTAGGTAAGTGCTTAGCTGGTATTTCATTTTGCATAAAATTATATAGTTCTACAAACCCAAGCAACAGCTTTTAAGCAAGGAAATCATGAAAGATTGGAGTAGGTTGGTGGTTCCCACAAATGATAAGAGAGAAACAATAACTTATAAGTGTTTGGCTGAGGGAAAATTCATTTGGTCTCAAATGATTCCAGGACAGATCTGGAGGGGGAGCTAATGCCATTGTAGCCATTGAGAAGGTTAGGAAGAAGGTGAATAGATCAGTGTCCTTATTTTACTGATCTGCCATCTGCATAGCCTTGGTTGCCCAGTATTGTACAGGTAGGATGGAGTGCACTTGCCAAACATTGGCTTAGATATATGTAATGCCAACCTTCAGGATAGCATTAAGAAGGTTTTGGGTCCTGAGGCACAACTAGCACTTTATGGGTATTTGCAAATTGCATATGAGTGGGGGAAAAAGAGGGTTAATAGGAGCAGAGAGAAGGTTGTTTGCTTTGGTAGTCCCCTCTTTTTAATGGCGGAATGCAGCAGTAAAGAGAAATCGTCAGAGGGTGGGGCTATGCCGAGGCTTAGTAGGCTGTGATCATACCGTGCTATGGACCACCATGGGGCACAAGGAGAAGACAGAAATCTGGGAGAGCAGGGCAAGGGGCTCTCGGCTCTTCCTTTATGGATACTCTTAAAAAAGTACATGTATGTTAACTGGGCTGCATTTTGTGGAGGGGACTTACTCTAAATATTGCTTAATAAAGCTGTGACTCCTGGTCCTTGTGTTTGCCACAAGATTCTGTGTTCAGTGTGATTATTTGATTATTAATAGTAATAGACAAGCAGCATAGAACATTTAGGCATCCAGAAAGCTGCAGTCTTTAAAATGGAGGCCCGTGAGGCCTATTGTTCTTGGTAACTAAATGTAAATTACTGCCAGGGGGTGGGGGCGCTGAATGCTCCAATGAGTTGCCCCTTCACTCCCCCTGCCCCAAGCCAGATGTGAAAAGAGAGGACTATCAGGGGCTTAAAAGGTGAGGCTAGGAGGGAAGGGGCCAGTTAGCTTTTTGCTTTTGTGCTTTTCCCACCCTCCCAACCCCCTTTTAAGTTATACAAGTTCAGTATTCTTCAACAGGGCAGAGGTCACTATAAAGAGTTACCAAATGTACATCGGAACACAGAGCAGCAGAATGCGGCAGGACAAAAAAATCATCAGAGGATGGAGGCTATGCCCAGGCTAGTAGGCTGTGATCATATAGTCAGGCTTGCGTGAAACCCTGGGGTATGGAGCAGCATGGGGCGTAATAAGAAGTTACCTATTATTTTTACAGTATCACACGGTATTTATCCTTATGGTGTTTATGCTATTGGCATTATTAGTCCATTTTGCACTTATTGTATTATTACTTATTGCAGGTGATTTATGCACTAATTGCTCAGTAAGGGATTTCATATGTGTGGCATTGTGTCCTGAATTTGTCTGTGTAATGACAGGAGAGAAAATTGTGGCTTAATAAGCTAAAATAATTTCTCTGTTTTTTCTTCAAATTATAGTGTGACCTTGCTTTTGGGGGCAAGCGTTGAGCATTTATGAAGGAATGTTTAATTTGTGCCACAAACAGCAGATTCAGCAGAACCATTACAAGGATACAATTATTTATCCACAAAGTAAAACCAATAATCTACAATCACTCATACCTTCTTCTTTTGTGGCCCCCCCACAAAATGTACTGTGCACAGCAGCCCCTATCTGGCTCTCCCTCCACCTGCCTGCTTGCTTCCCCCAGGCTCTCACACTGGGGTAGGTAAGAGAGGGGCTGGGGAAATGGGGATTTCCAAAAACTAAAGAGGAAGCAGTACTAGATTGTGTTTAATGGAAACCTGATTATTTTCCTGATCTTTCCATTCCACTCACTGTTCCTGATTTTTCTCTCCCTTCAAGAAGTCCCATCCAATTCACCCACTCTATGTGAGACTCTTATGGATTTAACACAGTTATCATGCACAAACCTAAGCACTAACCTACATTTCTAAGATTTTGGTTTGGTAAAAGTCAGGTTGTGGCAGCTTTTGGCTAAGGAGAAAGAAAGAGGCTGGTCTGATGCTCTCCTAGTTTGGAAAAACATTAGAAACCTCAGATAACTTTTCTCACCACTTTCCTAACCAGAAGAACATCAGACCACCCCTCTTTGTTTCCCCTGACAGCTTCCTAGACTACTTCATGTTCAGGATTTGAACAGCAGGTGACGCTGTTGAAACAAAATGCATTCGTATTAACAGTACTTTAACCCTTTATATCTTGTAATTTAAAAAAAAATAAAATAATGAATATAAACTGCAAAAGAACTTATAGAATAGCAGCAATAGTTTTATCTATTTATTTTAAAGTTTTACTTATCCTATGGAACTTAAAGGGCCAATACCATAAAAAGTGAAAATATTTTCTTTAATATTTACTGTTTAACCCTTTCACTGCCAGCCAATTTGGTCAAAGCGGAACTCATACTGCCAGACAGTTTTTGAACATTTTGCACTGTTTTACTTTAGGGGGCTGTCCTTGGGGGGACTTTAAGTTTACCCAGGAAAACAATCTATATTTTTATCAGCACAACCTAAGCTTTTAAAACATGCTAGAATTTTTGTGTAATTCCAATTCTGTAACAAGATATAGGCTTCTTAATTACTAAAAATGAAAAAATTCACGTAAATACAACTGATTTGGAAAGTCCCATGTCTCCTGGATGCGCCAATACCAAATATATATAGTTTTATGGAGATTTCTCAGGTCAAAAACTCCCAGCAGTACACTACCAAATTTCCAAAGCACTGCTCCAGAAAGCTGCATACTTTAGATTTCATGGCCTAATATTTCACTAATAGAAGGTTTATCCCTACATCATACATTTTTGGAAAGAACTGATTCTGGGGGATCCAGAATAGGTTAAACTTTCAGTCTACTCCAAACTATCAAGTCGCAATGCTTTCCTGAAACTGAAATATTTGAAAAATCGTTTCAAAGCTTCCAGCCTATAGTATCTTATCTCCCACAGCTCTTAAAGTAACCAGATAAAACACCCTAAATATGAACGCCAGGGGTCCACTGAACAGTTTGATGCCCAATATGTATAGTTTTATCTAAGTATGTGGAAAAAATACCCCCATATGATCTATCATTTCTGTCATTTCAGCTCCTGCAAAATCAACACATTTATATCATTGTATGTGGGATAAAGCTACAAAAAAGTACACTCACCCCAGATAGCCATATATTTTTGGAAAGTACACATTCCCCTGAATTCAAAATGGGTAACCATGTCTTTCTACTCCAAAGTACCAAGCCGCAAGGCTTTCCTAAATTTGGCAATTTTGACATTTCCAAAAATCACCTCAATACTTCTTCTATGCAGCATCTTATTTTCTACAGGTCATTAGGTATCTATTTAAAACACCCTAAATATGAACCCCAGAGGTCTACTGAACAGCTTGATGCCCACTGTACAAAGGTTTATCAAAGCACATGGCACTTAGAGACCCCAAAAGATACCTTGTGCACACTAATTTCATGGCTTACCTTTACTTAATTCATAAACACATGGCAGTTTAATGTGGGGTAAAAGCTGCAGAAATGTAGGGTGGTCCCTGGAAACCATATATTTTTGGCAAGTACACATTCAGACAAATCCAAAGTGGCTGAATATTTCTTTCTAACAAACAGTTTTGGAGGACACGCCACAACTGCTAGAACAAAATTATTATCTTTAAAAAGAAAAAAGAGTTCAAATGAGAATCAGTTTCCCAAACCTGCACAGGGGCAAACGGAAAAAATCATAAAATCAATCAATTACTCAATGCACACCTATTCAAAAGGGCAGCAAATGGTATGTTTAACATATAATGCTCTTTATATAGTAGATGTTCACAATACAATTAGCACAATTACAATGCATAATATACATACCACCAATTGGCCTAAATATAATGGAAGCAGAAAAAGCAGAAGATAGAGCCTTTTTCTGCAAGCACGTACTGTATGTGCTTGGCAGCGAATGGGTTAAAATAAATTTCAAAACAAGATTGTGGGCAAATGTATACAATAAAAGTCAGGGGTCCAGCTACATTGTAAGAATTTGAGGCAGAAGGATATGTTTATTTGCAGAATCCCTCATGCTGGCCAGCCTTGAGATCTGTGTATTAATAAATGACACATTAGACATACACAAATAGCTGCTATATAGATATGAGATAAGCATGCAGAAAATGTTCCATTTATGCCTTTACATCATGCGTGTGCATGTACAACACAAATGCATGTAGGGATACATAGGGTTAACATGGCCCTATGGCTTTAAACCCTACAGCTTACTTAATTTATGCTGTTACTGGGCAAAGACCCATGTATCTAGTTTATCCTTTGCACTTATGCCTTATTGGTTTACAGGTTGATTTCACCCTTAGCACTCCAATATAGTGTTTTGCAAAGGGGTGGGTCTTCCTCTTTGGCTGCTTCTGTGTCTCAGGTGGAAGGTCCACTGAGCCTGGGATCAACAGGGCCCCAGTAAAGTCATAATTTACCCTAAAGTCATCACCTACTCTAGTGAAGTCGGGGACAGGGACCCCGTGAACGAGGGCCAGTTAGATAGTTACTCTTGTGGAGCACTTTTTAGGAAAGTGAGATAGAGAGGGAAGGAAGCAAGAGCAGTTTTGGCTCCACCAAGGAAAGTAGCTGGAAGTACCTTTCCATACAGGCACAGTTTCCTTAGCATAAGGCCACAGTTAAGACACAGGAGACAGGCAGTACCTAAACCCTGATCCACAGTTGACTGTAGGACTCTTAAAGCTAAAGGTATTCAACCTGAGGACGAGGTATTATTCAGATTACTTCCATAGGGGTACCAAGCTGACCAGGTGCATTTACCCTGTCCAGTCTCCCAAAGAAGTGGGATAAAATGGTGTGCATCCTCTCTTGTTGTCCTCAGAGAGTACCACTATCCTATAACATCTGTCTTGTGATTATCACCTGGTATCTTGATTTCATTTGTCTCTGACAATAAACCCAGTTATTATTTGTTCTGCATCAAGATGCTTCTGGCGTCCATTATTTGCAATTTTACTCTACACACAGTTACAGTGAGGTGTATTTGTTCTACTCCTCAGGCTACTTATATAGTGAAGGCCCATCCTGTTTAAGAGAGGCTGGTGCAGCCAAATAGGGATTACATGGACATGGGAAATAGTATAGTACAAAGGGTTTTGGGGATGTGAACTGATAATTTACTTATTTTTCATTTATGATAACTTAGACAGAAGCCTGCTCTCTGATAGATGCTTCCATTTCCCCCCATATTATAATACATAAATATAGAAACAATGGCTCTATTACTATTTTCCCAGACACAAGTGCAAAAACACTTGGAGCACAATATAGAAAATGCACACCCTCCACTAGCCGCCATTTAGTTGTGCCCACCTTGGTTTCCTACACACACAATTCTAATTCCACTTTATATAGAGGCGCATGGGATTGATTTATTTCCTGCATCTAACTCCATTGTGTATCTTTCACACAAGGATTCACTCAAGGATTTGGGGTTTGCCAAATCCCAGAATAGTGGATTTGGTGCATCCCTAGAGATAATTAAAAATAAAGAAGCCCTCATATTACAATAATACATAAAAATAGATACATGGGCAAAGGATTTTCCTTTTAAATAATCAATGAATGAGGGTACCCATGATGCAGTGTAGGGGTATAAGGGGTGCAGAATAGTACACTGGCTGAAAGGGAAAATGAAGGTGGTATGAAAATAAGCACTAATGAATATGAAATAGAGAAGAAGCACAGAATTAAAAAGTGAGGGAGAATTGCACCACATTGCAATCAATGGGGAAGAGCACAGAATGCTAAGCTGTTTACACCCTTTGCATGTTGGTAGGAGCACCCCGTATTGTAAAGTCTGGCTTTACTGCTCAGACAGACAGGGTAATCCACTCCCACCCATGGGATTTGTTGCTGAAACACTAACTGGCTTTATCTGCAAACAGGTGCAGATTCTTCAGATCCTTCCTCTCTAGAGAAAGGAACCCTTTATCCTAGATGGCTTGGCCATCTTCAGACCCTCCTCCTCACAAAGATAGGGAGGGTCCTTCTCCCTGGGGATCAGCCGAAGCTTCTCCCAGGGAACCCATGGTGGGGGGATGACACCCTGTGTGGCAAGGCCAACTTTACCTGTCAACAGATCCTCAAGCCTGACTTTACCCCTCAATAGAGCAGTAATACTCCTCAACCTTCATGTTCCGAGTGATCTGGCACTACTGTCTGTCCTCCATAATGGGGTATGCCTTCTTCCCCACATTACAGTCGAGCTGGGCTAGCAGACGGGAACAGGAGCGAAAGGCTTAGCTTCTGGCTTGTGGGTGTTATTGCATGCATGAATGTTGTGTATAGACTACTGAACTGTATAGTAAAGACAAGGGAAAAACAGTTGGGCAGGCAATACAACATGGCACATTGGGAGAGAAAACCTATGTGTGCAAGTGATAAGTAAAAAATTTTCCGCCTCTTTAAAGTGCCCCACACTGTGTGATATACACTGTCTTACAGTCTAATACAGAGGTCAGGGCCGGCAGCATAAGGGGTGGGATAGGAGTCATGGATCCTGATTTAAGAATCACAGATTGAGATAAAATGGGAAGTATGTAGAGTATTAAGTGCTTAGGGCTTGGTGAGTGCATGATGTCTTGCTGGGTGTATGGAGTACTGAAACATTGGAGCGAAAGGGGAAATAAATAGGGTTACAGAAAACGGTAGATTTAGAGAGATTTTAAAAAGTAAACAAGTATATATTTGTACATTAGTTGACAAGAGAATGACAAAAAAAGAAAAGTAAAGGGAGAAGAAGCACAGAACTGAACATTAGGGGAGAGGGGATTACAGGCTGTATTGGGTACAGAATGTTGCATTAATGGAGACAAATGGACTAGGATGAGATACCTGGATGATAAATAATGAAAGGGAAATGAGTAGGGAAAAAAAAAGTAGGACAGAATTGTATAGTCAGGAAGAGAAGCACAGAATTGCACCATGAAGAAGAGAAGAAGTACAAAATTGCACCATTTTGCAATCAATGGGGAAAAGCACAGAATGCTAAGCTGTTTACACCCTTTGCATGTTGGTAGGAGCACCCCGTATTGTAAAGCCTGGCTTTACTGCTCAGACAGACAAGGTAATCCCTTGAGATCAACTGAAGCTTCTCCCAGGGAACCCATGGTAGGGGATGAACCCTGTGTGTCAAGGCCAACTATCACCTCATCATTGCAGCAAGCCTGACTTTACCCTGCAATAGAGCAGTAATACTCCTCAACCTTCATGCTCCAAGTGATCTGGCACTACTTTCTCTACTCCATAATGGGGTATGCCTTCTTCCCCACATTACAGTGGAGCTGGGCTAACAGATGGGACAGGAGCGAAAGGCTTAGCTTCTGGCTTGTGGGTATTATTGTATGCATGAATGTTGTATATGGACAACAGAACTGTATAGTAGAGAAAATGGAAAAAAGTTTTGGGCAGGCAATACAACATGGCACATTGGGAGAGAAAAACTATGTGTGCAAGTGATAAGTATAAAATTCTCTGCCTCATTTACAGTGCCCCACACTGTGGGATAAACACTGTCTTACAGTCTAATACAGAGGTCAGGGCCGGCAGCATAAGAGGTGGGATAGGAGTCATGGATCCTGATTTAGGATTCACAGATTGAGATGAGGCGGAGCACAGAATGCTAAGCTGTTTACACCCTTTGCATGTTGGTAGGAGCACCCCGTATTGTAAAGCCAGGCTTTACTGCTCAGACAGACAAGGTAATCCCTTGAGATCAACCGAAGCTTCTCCCAGGGAACCCATGGTAGGGGATAAACCCTGTGTGGCAAGGCCAACTATCCCCTCATCATTGCAGCAAGCCTGACTTTACCCTGCAATAGAGCAGTAATACTCCTCAACCTTCATGCTCCAAGTGATTTGGCACTACTTTCTGTACTCCATAATGGGGTATGCCTTCTTCCCCACATTACAGTGGAGCTGGGCTAACAGATGGGACAGGAGCGAAAGGCTTAGCTTCTGGCTTGTGGGTTTTATTGTATGCATGAATGTTGTATATGGACAACTGAACTGTATAGTAGAGAAAAGGGAAAAACAGTTGGGCAGGGAAAAAAACATGGCACATTGGGAGAGAAAACCTATGTGTGCAAGTGATAAGTATAAAATTCTCTGCCTCATTTACAGTGCCCCACGCTGTACGACACATACTGTCTCAAGGTCTAATACAGAGGTCAGGGCCGGCAGCATAAGGGGTGGGATAGGAGTCATGGATCCTGATTTAAGAATCACAGATTGAGATAAAATGTGAAGTATGTAAAGTATTAAGTGCTTAGGGCTTGGTGAGTGCATGATGTCTTACTGGGTGTATGGAGTACTGAAACATTGGAGCGAAAGGGGAAATAAATAGGGTTACAGAAAACGGTAGATTTAGAGAGATTTTAAAAAGTAAAGAAGTATATAATTGTACATTAGGTGACAATTTGATGTACATTGGTGTACATTGATTTTGCAATCAATGGGGAAGAGCACAGAATGCTAGGCTGTTTACACCCTTCGCATGTTGGTAGGAGCACCCCGTATTGTAAAGTCTAGCTTTTTAGACAGGGTAATCCACTCCCACCCATGGGATTTGTTGCTGAAACACTAACTGGCTTTATCTGCAAACAGGTGCAGATTCTTCAGATCCCTCCTCTCTAGAGAAAGGGATCCTTTATCCTAGATGGCTTGGCCATCTTCAGACCCTCCTCCGCGCAAAGATAGGGAGGGTCCTTCTCCCTGGGCATCAGCCGAAGCTTCTCCCAGGGAACCCATGGTGGGGGGATGGCACCCTGTGTGGCAAGGCCAACTTTACTCGTCGGCCGATCCTCAAGCCTGACTTTACCCCTCAATAGAGCAGTAATACTCCTCAACCTTCATGCTCCGAGTGATCTGGCACTACTGTCTGTCCTCCATAATGGGGTATGCCTTCTTCCCCACATTACAGTCGAGCTGGGCTAGCAGACGGGAACAGGAGCGAAAGGCTTAGCTTCCGGCTTGTGGGTGTTATTGCATGCATGAATGTTGTGTATGGACAACAGAACTGTATAGTAGAGAAAAGGGAAAAAACAGTTGGGCAGGCAATACAACATGGCACATTGGGAGAGAAAAACTATGTGTGCAAGTGATAAGTATAAAATTCTCTGCCTCATTTACAGTGCCCCACACTGTGTGATAAACACTGTCTTACAGTCTAATACAGAGGTCAGAGCCGGCAGCATAAGGGGTGAGATAGGAGTCATGGATCCTGATTTAGGATTCACAGATTGAGATGAGGCGGAGCACAGAATGCTAAGCTGTTTACACCCTTTGCATGTTGGTAGGAGCACCCCATATTGTAAAGCCAGGCTTTACTGCTCAGACAGACAAGGTAATCCCTTGAGATCAACCGAAGCTTCTCCCAGGGAACCCATGGTAGGGGATAAACCCTGTGTGGCAAGGCCAACTATCCCCTCATCATTGCAGCAAGCCTGACTTTACCCTGCAATAGAGCAGTAATACTCCTCAACCTTCATGCTCCAAGTGATCTGGCACTACTTTCTGTACTCCATAATGGGGTATGCCTTCTTCCCCACATTACAGTGGAGCTGGGCTAACAGATGGGACAGGAGCGAAAGGCTTAGCTTCTGGCTTGTGGGCTTTATTGTATGCATGAATGTTGTATATGGACAACTGAACTGTATAGTAGAGAAAAGGGAAAAACAGTTGGGCAGGGAAAAAAACATGGCACATTGGGAGAGAAAACCTATGTGTGCAAGTGATAAGTATAAAATTCTCCGCCTCATTTACAGTGCCCCACACTGTGGGACAGATACTGTCTCACGGTCTAATACAGAGGTCAGGGCCGGCAGCATAAGGGGTGGGATAGGAGTCATGGATCCTGATTTAAGAATCACAGATTGAGATAAAATGTGAAGTATGTAAAGTATTAAGTGCTTAGGGCTTGGTGAGTGCATGATGTCTTGCTGGGTGTATGGAGTACTGAAACATTGGAGTGAAAGGGGAAATAAATAGGGTTACAGAAAACGGTAGATTTAGAGAGATTTTAAAAAGTAAAGAAGTATATAATTGTACATTAGGTGACAATTTGATGTACATTGGTGTACATTGATTTTGCAATCAATGGGGAAGAGCACAGAATGCTAAGCTGTTTACACCCTTCGCATGTTGGTAGGAGCACCCCGTATTGTAAAGTCTAGCTTTTTAGACAGGGTAATCCACTCCCACCCATGGGATTTGTTGCTGAAACACTAACTGGCTTTATCTGCAAACAGGTGCAGATTCTTCAGATCCCTCCTCTCTAGAGAAAGGGATCCTTTATCCTAGATGGCTTGGCCATCTTCAGACCCTCCTCCGCGCAAAGATAGGGAGGGTCCTTCTCCCTGGGCATCAGCCGAAGCTTCTCCCAGGGAACCCATGGTGGGGGGATGGCACCCTGTGTGGCAAGGCCAACTTTACTCGTCGGCCGATCCTCAAGCCTGACTTTACCCCTCAATAGAGCAGTAATACGCCTCAACCTTCATGCTCCGAGTGATCTGGCACTACTGTCTGTCCTCCATAATGGGGTATGCCTTCTTCCCCACATTACAGTCGAGCTGGGCTAGCAGACGGGAACAGGAGCGAAAGGCTTAGCTTCCGGCTTGTGGGTGTTATTGCATGCATGAATGTTGTGTATGGACAACAGAACTGTATAGTAGAGAAAAGGGAAAAAACAGTTGGGCAGGCAATACAACATGGCACATTGGGAGAGAAAAACTATGTGTGCAAGTGATAAGTATAAAATTCTCTGCCTCATTTACAGTGCCCCACACTGTGTGATAAACACTGTCTTACAGTCTAATACAGAGGTCAGAGCCGGCAGCATAAGGGGTGGGATAGGAGTCATGGATCCTGATTTAGGATTCACAGATTGAGATGAGGCGGAGCACAGAATGCTAAGCTGTTTACACCCTTTGCATGTTGGTAGGAGCACCCCGTATTGTAAAGCCAGGCTTTACTGCTCAGACAGACAAGGTAATCCCTTGAGATCAACCGAAGCTTCTCCCAGGGAACCCATGGTAGGGGATAAACCCTGTGTGGCAAGGCCAACTATCCCCTCATCATTGCAGCAAGCCTGACTTTACCCTGCAATAGAGCAGTAATACTCCTCAACCTTCATGCTCCAAGTGATCTGGCACTACTTTCTGTACTCCATAATGGGGTATGCCTTCTTCCCCACATTACAGTGGAGCTGGGCTAATAGATGGGACAGGAGCGAAAGGCTTAGCTTCTGGCTTGTGGGTTTTATTGTATGCATGAGTGTTGTATATGGACAACTGAACTGTATAGTAGAGAAAAGGGAAAAACAGTTGGGCAGGGAAAAAAACATGGCACATTGGGAGAGAAAACCTATGTGTGCAAGTGATAAGTAAAAAATTCTCCGCCTCATTTACAGTGCCCAACACTGTGCGACAGATACTGTCTCACAGTCTAATACAGAGGTCAGGGCCGGCAGCATAAGGGGTGGGATAGGAGTCATAGATCCTGATTTAAGAAACACAGATTGAGATGAAAGGGGATGTATGTAAAGTATTAAGTGCTTAGGGCTTGGTGAGTGCATGATGTCTTGCTGGGTGTATGGAGTACTGAAACATTGGAGCGAAAGGGGAAATAAATAGGGTTACAGAAAACGGTAGATTTAGAGAGATTTTAAAAAGTAAAGAAGTATATAATTGTACATTAGGTGACAATTTGATGTACATTGGTGTACATTGATTTTGCAATCAATGGGGAAGAGCACAGAATGCTAAGCTGTTTACACCCTTCGCATGTTGGTAGGAGCACCCCGTATTGTAAAGTCTAGCTTTTTAGACAGGGTAATCCACTCCCACCCATGGGATTTGTTGCTGAAACACTAACTGGCTTTATCTGCAAACAGGTGCAGATTCTTCAGATCCCTCCTCTCTAGAGAAAGGGATCCTTTATCCTAGATGGCTTGGCCATCTTCAGACCCTCCTCCGCGCAAAGATAGGGAGGGTCCTTCTCCCTGGGCATCAGCCGAAGCTTCTCCCAGGGAACCCATGGTGGGGGGATGGCACCCTGTGTGGCAAGGCCAACTTTACTCGTCGGCCGATCCTCAAGCCTGACTTTACCCCTCAATAGAGCAGTAATACTCCTCAACCTTCATGCTCCGAGTGATCTGGCACTACTGTCTGTCCTCCATAATGGGGTATGCCTTCTTCCCCACATTACAGTCGAGCTGGGCTAGCAGACGGGAACAGGAGCGAAAGGCTTAGCTTCCGGCTTGTGGGTGTTATTGCATGCATGAATGTTGTGTATGGACAACAGAACTGTATAGTAGAGAAAAGGGAAAAAACAGTTGGGCAGGCAATACAACATGGCACATTGGGAGAGAAAAACTATGTGTGCAAGTGATAAGTATAAAATTCTCTGCCTCATTTACAGTGCCCCACACTGTGTGATAAACACTGTCTTACAGTCTAATACAGAGGTCAGAGCCGGCAGCATAAGGGGTGAGATAGGAGTCATGGATCCTGATTTAGGATTCACAGATTGAGATGAGGCGGAGCACAGAATGCTAAGCTGTTTACACCCTTTGCATGTTGGTAGGAGCACCCCGTATTGTAAAGCCAGGCTTTACTGCTCAGACAGACAAGGTAATCCCTTGAGATCAACCGAAGCTTCTCCCAGGGAACCCATGGTAGGGGATAAACCCTGTGTGGCAAGGCCAACTATCCCCTCATCATTGCAGCAAGCCTGACTTTACCCTGCAATAGAGCAGTAATACTCCTCAACCTTCATGCTCCAAGTGATCTGGCACTACTTTCTGTACTCCATAATGGGGTATGCCTTCTTCCCCACATTACAGTGGAGCTGGGCTAACAGATGGGACAGGAGCGAAAGGCTTAGCTTCTGGCTTGTGGGCTTTATTGTATGCATGAATGTTGTATATGGACAACTGAACTGTATAGTAGAGAAAAGGGAAAAACAGTTGGGCAGGGAAAAAAACATGGCACATTGGGAGAGAAAACCTATGTGTGCAAGTGATAAGTATAAAATTCTCCGCCTCATTTACAGTGCCCCACACTGTGGGACAGATACTGTCTCACGGTCTAATACAGAGGTCAGGGCCGGCAGCATAAGGGGTGGGATAGGAGTCATGGATCCTGATTTAAGAATCACAGATTGAGATAAAATGTGAAGTATGTAAAGTATTAAGTGCTTAGGGCTTGGTGAGTGCATGATGTCTTGCTGGGTGTATGGAGTACTGAAACATTGGAGCGAAAGGGGAAATAAATAGGGTTACAGAAAACGGTAGATTTAGAGAGATTTTAAAAAGTAAAGAAGTATATAATTGTACATTAGGTGACAATTTGATGTACATTGGTGTACATTGATTTTGCAATCAATGGGGAAGAGCACAGAATGCTAAGCTGTTTACACCCTTCGCATGTTGGTAGGAGCACCCCGTATTGTAAAGTCTAGCTTTTTAGACAGGGTAATCCACTCCCACCCATGGGATTTGTTGCTGAAACACTAACTGGCTTTATCTGCAAACAGGTGCAGATTCTTCAGATCCCTCCTCTCTAGAGAAAGGGATCCTTTATCCTAGATGGCTTGGCCATCTTCAGACCCTCCTCCGCGCAAAGATAGGGAGGGTCCTTCTCCCTGGGCATCAGCCGAAGCTTCTCCCAGGGAACCCATGGTGGGGGGATGGCACCCTGTGTGGCAAGGCCAACTTTACTCGTCGGCCGATCCTCAAGCCTGACTTTACCCCTCAATAGAGCAGTAATACTCCTCAACCTTCATGCTCCGAGTGATCTGGCACTACTGTCTGTCCTCCATAATGGGGTATGCCTTCTTCCCCACATTACAGTCGAGCTGGGCTAGCAGACGGGAACAGGAGCGAAAGGCTTAGCTTCCGGCTTGTGGGTGTTATTGCATGCATGAATGTTGTGTATGGACAACAGAACTGTATAGTAGAGAAAAGGGAAAAAACAGTTGGGCAGGCAATACAACATGGCACATTGGGAGAGAAAAACTATGTGTGCAAGTGATAAGTATAAAATTCTCTGCCTCATTTACAGTGCCCCACACTGTGTGATAAACACTGTCTTACAGTCTAATACAGAGGTCAGAGCCGGCAGCATAAGGGGTGGGATAGGAGTCATGGATCCTGATTTAGGATTCACAGATTGAGATGAGGCGGAGCACAGAATGCTAAGCTGTTTACACCCTTTGCATGTTGGTAGGAGCACCCCATATTGTAAAGCCAGGCTTTACTGCTCAGACAGACAAGGTAATCCCTTGAGATCAACCGAAGCTTCTCCCAGGGAACCCATGGTAGGGGATAAACCCTGTGTGGCAAGGCCAACTATCCCCTCATCATTGCAGCAAGCCTGACTTTACCCTGCAATAGAGCAGTAATACTCCCCAACCTTCATGCTCCAAGTGATCTGGCACTACTTTCTGTACTCCATAATGGGGTATGCCTTCTTCCCCACATTACAGTGGAGCTGGGCTAACAGATGGGACAGGAGCGAAAGGCTTAGCTTCTGGCTTGTGGGTTTTATTGTATGCATGAATGTTGTATATGGACAACTGAACTGTATAGTAGAGAAAAGGGAAAAACAGTTGGGCAGGGAAAAAAACATGGCACATTGGGAGAGAAAACCTATGTGTGCAAGTGATAAGTAAAAAATTCTCCGCCTCATTTACAGTGCCCAACACTGTGCGACAGATACTGTCTCACGGTCTAATACAGAGGTCAGGGCCGGCAGCATAAGGGGTGGGATAGGAGTCATAGATCCTGATTTAAGAAACACAGATTGAGATGAAAGGGGATGTATTTAAAGTATTAAGTGCTTAGGGCTTGGTGAGTGCATGATGTCTTGCTGGGTGTATGGAGTACTGAAACATTGGAGCGAAAGGGGAAATAAATAGGGTTACAGAAAACGGTAGATTTAGAGAGATTTTAAAAAGTAAAGAAGTATATAATTGTACATTAGGTGACAATTTGATGTACATTGGTGTACATTGATTTTGCAATCAATGGGGAAGAGCACAGAATGCTAAGCTGTTTACACCCTTCGCATGTTGGTAGGAGCACCCCGTATTGTAAAGTCTAGCTTTTTAGACAGGGTAATCCACTCCCACCCATGGGATTTGTTGCTGAAACACTAACTGGCTTTATCTGCAAACAGGTGCAGATTCTTCAGATCCCTCCTCTCTAGAGAAAGGGATCCTTTATCCTAGATGGCTTGGCCATCTTCAGACCCTCCTCCGCGCAAAGATAGGGAGGGTCCTTCTCCCTGGGCATCAGCCGAAGCTTCTCCCAGGGAACCCATGGTGGGGGGATGGCACCCTGTGTGGCAAGGCCAACTTTACTCGTCGGCCGATCCTCAAGCCTGACTTTACCCCTCAATAGAGCAGTAATACTCCTCAACCTTCATGCTCCGAGTGATCTGGCACTACTGTCTGTCCTCCATAATGGGGTATGCCTTCTTCCCCACATTACAGTCGAGCTGGGCTAGCAGACGGGAACAGGAGCGAAAGGCTTAGCTTCCGGCTTGTGGGTGTTATTGCATGCATGAATGTTGTGTATGGACAACAGAACTGTATAGTAGAGAAAAGGGAAAAAACAGTTGGGCAGGCAATACAACATGGCACATTGGGAGAGAAAAACTATGTGTGCAAGTGATAAGTATAAAATTCTCTGCCTCATTTACAGTGCCCCACACTGTGTGATAAACACTGTCTTACAGTCTAATACAGAGGTCAGAGCCGGCAGCATAAGGGGTGGATAGGAGTCATGGATCCTGATTTAGGATTCACAGATTGAGATGAGGCGGAGCACAGAATGCTAAGCTGTTTACACCCTTTGCATGTTGGTAGGAGCACCCCATATTGTAAAGCCAGGCTTTACTGCTCAGACAGACAAGGTAATCCCTTGAGATCAACCGAAGCTTCTCCCAGGGAACCCATGGTAGGGGATAAACCCTGTGTGGCAAGGCCAACTATCCCCTCATCATTGCAGCAAGCCTGACTTTACCCTGCAATAGAGCAGTAATACTCCTCAACCTTCATGCTCCAAGTGATCTGGCACTACTTTCTGTACTCCATAATGGGGTATGCCTTCTTCCCCACATTACAGTGGAGCTGGGCTAACAGATGGGACAGGAGCGAAAGGCTTAGCTTCTGGCTTGTGGGTTTTATTGTATGCATGAATGTTGTATATGGACAACTGAACTGTATAGTAGAGAAAAGGGAAAAACAGTTGGGCAGGGAAAAAAACATGGCACATTGGGAGAGAAAACCTATGTGTGCAAGTGATAAGTAAAAAATTCTCCGCCTCATTTACAGTGCCCAACACTGTGCGACAGATACTGTCTCACGGTCTAATACAGAGGTCAGGGCCGGCAGCATAAGGGGTGGGATAGGAGTCATAGATCCTGATTTAAGAAACACAGATTGAGATGAAAGGGGATGTATGTAAAGTATTAAGTGCTTAGGGCTTGGTGAGTGCATGATGTCTTGCTGGGTGTATGGAGTACTGAAACATTGGAGCGAAAGGGGAAATAAATAGGGTTACAGAAAACGGTAGATTTAGAGAGATTTTAAAAAGTAAAGAAGTATATAATTGTACATTAGGTGACAATTTGATGTACATTGGTGTACATTGATTTTGCAATCAATGGGGAAGAGCACAGAATGCTAAGCTGTTTACACCCTTCGCATGTTGGTAGGAGCACCCCGTATTGTAAAGTCTAGCTTTTTAGACAGGGTAATCCACTCCCACCCATGGGATTTGTTGCTGAAACACTAACTGGCTTTATCTGCAAACAGGTGCAGATTCTTCAGATCCCTCCTCTCTAGAGAAAGGGATCCTTTATCCTAGATGGCTTGGCCATCTTCAGACCCTCCTCCGCGCAAAGATAGGGAGGGTCCTTCTCCCTGGGCATCAGCCGAAGCTTCTCCCAGGGAACCCATGGTGGGGGGATGGCACCCTGTGTGGCAAGGCCAACTTTACTCGTCGGCCGATCCTCAAGCCTGACTTTACCCCTCAATAGAGCAGTAATACTCCTCAACCTTCATGCTCCGAGTGATCTGGCACTACTGTCTGTCCTCCATAATGGGGTATGCCTTCTTCCCCACATTACAGTCGAGCTGGGCTAGCAGACGGGAACAGGAGCGAAAGGCTTAGCTTCCGGCTTGTGGGTGTTATTGCATGCATGAATGTTGTGTATGGACAACAGAACTGTATAGTAGAGAAAAGGGAAAAAACAGTTGGGCAGGCAATACAACATGGCACATTGGGAGAGAAAAACTATGTGTGCAAGTGATAAGTATAAAATTCTCTGCCTCATTTACAGTGCCCCACACTGTGTGATAAACACTGTCTTACAGTCTAATACAGAGGTCAGAGCCGGCAGCATAAGGGGTGAGATAGGAGTCATGGATCCTGATTTAGGATTCACAGATTGAGATGAGGCGGAGCACAGAATGCTAAGCTGTTTACACCCTTTGCATGTTGGTAGGAGCACCCCGTATTGTAAAGCCAGGCTTTACTGCTCAGACAGACAAGGTAATCCCTTGAGATCAACCGAAGCTTCTCCCAGGGAACCCATGGTAGGGGATAAACCCTGTGTGGCAAGGCCAACTATCCCCTCATCATTGCAGCAAGCCTGACTTTACCCTGCAATAGAGCAGTAATACTCCTCAACCTTCATGCTCCAAGTGATCTGGCACTACTTTCTGTACTCCATAATGGGGTATGCCTTCTTCCCCACATTACAGTGGAGCTGGGCTAACAGATGGGACAGGAGCGAAAGGCTTAGCTTCTGGCTTGTGGGCTTTATTGTATGCATGAATGTTGTATATGGACAACTGAACTGTATAGTAGAGAAAAGGGAAAAACAGTTGGGCAGGGAAAAAAACATGGCACATTGGGAGAGAAAACCTATGTGTGCAAGTGATAAGTATAAAATTCTCCGCCTCATTTACAGTGCCCCACACTGTGGGACAGATACTGTCTCACGGTCTAATACAGAGGTCAGGGCCGGCAGCATAAGGGGTGGGATAGGAGTCATGGATCCTGATTTAAGAATCACAGATTGAGATAAAATGTGAAGTATGTAAAGTATTAAGTGCTTAGGGCTTGGTGAGTGCATGATGTCTTGCTGGGTGTATGGAGTACTGAAACATTGGAGCGAAAGGGGAAATAAATAGGGTTACAGAAAACGGTAGATTTAGAGAGATTTTAAAAAGTAAAGAAGTATATAATTGTACATTAGGTGACAATTTGATGTACATTGGTGTACATTGATTTTGCAATCAATGGGGAAGAGCACAGAATGCTAAGCTGTTTACACCCTTCGCATGTTGGTAGGAGCACCCCGTATTGTAAAGTCTAGCTTTTTAGACAGGGTAATCCACTCCCACCCATGGGATTTGTTGCTGAAACACTAACTGGCTTTATCTGCAAACAGGTGCAGATTCTTCAGATCCCTCCTCTCTAGAGAAAGGGATCCTTTATCCTAGATGGCTTGGCCATCTTCAGACCCTCCTCCGCGCAAAGATAGGGAGGGTCCTTCTCCCTGGGCATCAGCCGAAGCTTCTCCCAGGGAACCCATGGTGGGGGGATGGCACCCTGTGTGGCAAGGCCAACTTTACTCGTCGGCCGATCCTCAAGCCTGACTTTACCCCTCAATAGAGCAGTAATACTCCTCAACCTTCATGCTCCGAGTGATCTGGCACTACTGTCTGTCCTCCATAATGGGGTATGCCTTCTTCCCCACATTACAGTCGAGCTGGGCTAGCAGACGGGAACAGGAGCGAAAGGCTTAGCTTCCGGCTTGTGGGTGTTATTGCATGCATGAATGTTGTGTATGGACAACAGAACTGTATAGTAGAGAAAAGGGAAAAAACAGTTGGGCAGGCAATACAACATGGCACATTGGGAGAGAAAAACTATGTGTGCAAGTGATAAGTATAAAATTCTCTGCCTCATTTACAGTGCCCCACACTGTGTGATAAACACTGTCTTACAGTCTAATACAGAGGTCAGAGCCGGCAGCATAAGGGGTGGGATAGGAGTCATGGATCCTGATTTAGGATTCACAGATTGAGATGAGGCGGAGCACAGAATGCTAAGCTGTTTACACCCTTTGCATGTTGGTAGGAGCACCCCGTATTGTAAAGCCAGGCTTTACTGCTCAGACAGACAAGGTAATCCCTTGAGATCAACCGAAGCTTCTCCCAGGGAACCCATGGTAGGGGATAAACCCTGTGTGGCAAGGCCAACTATCCCCTCATCATTGCAGCAAGCCTGACTTTACCCTGCAATAGAGCAGTAATACTCCTCAACCTTCATGCTCCAAGTGATCTGGCACTACTTTCTGTACTCCATAATGGGGTATGCCTTCTTCCCCACATTACAGTGGAGCTGGGCTAACAGATGGGACAGGAGCGAAAGGCTTAGCTTCTGGCTTGTGGGTTTTATTGTATGCATGAATGTTGTATATGGACAACTGAACTGTATAGTAGAGAAAAGGGAAAAACAGTTGGGCAGGGAAAAAAACATGGCACATTGGGAGAGAAAACCTATGTGTGCAAGTGATAAGTAAAAATTCTCCGCCTCATTTACAGTGCCCAACACTGTGCGACAGATACTGTCTCACGGTCTAATACAGAGGTCAGGGCCGGCAGCATAAGGGGTGGGATAGGAGTCATAGATCCTGATTTAAGAAACACAGATTGAGATGAAAGGGGATGTATGTAAAGTATTAAGTGCTTAGGGCTTGGTGAGTGCATGATGTCTTGCTGGGTGTATGGAGTACTGAAACATTGGAGCGAAAGGGGAAATAAATAGGGTTACAGAAAACGGTAGATTTAGAGAGATTTTAAAAAGTAAAGAAGTATATAATTGTACATTAGGTGACAATTTGATGTACATTGGTGTACATTGATTTTGCAATCAATGGGGAAGAGCACAGAATGCTAAGCTGTTTACACCCTTCGCATGTTGGTAGGAGCACCCCGTATTGTAAAGTCTAGCTTTTTAGACAGGGTAATCCACTCCCACCCATGGGATTTGTTGCTGAAACACTAACTGGCTTTATCTGCAAACAGGTGCAGATTCTTCAGATCCCTCCTCTCTAGAGAAAGGGATCCTTTATCCTAGATGGCTTGGCCATCTTCAGACCCTCCTCCGCGCAAAGATAGGGAGGGTCCTTCTCCCTGGGCATCAGCCGAAGCTTCTCCCAGGGAACCCATGGTGGGGGGATGGCACCCTGTGTGGCAAGGCCAACTTTACTCGTCGGCCGATCCTCAAGCCTGACTTTACCCCTCAATAGAGCAGTAATACTCCTCAACCTTCATGCTCCGAGTGATCTGGCACTACTGTCTGTCCTCCATAATGGGGTATGCCTTCTTCCCCACATTACAGTCGAGCTGGGCTAGCAGACGGGAACAGGAGCGAAAGGCTTAGCTTCCGGCTTGTGGGTGTTATTGCATGCATGAATGTTGTGTATGGACAACAGAACTGTATAGTAGAGAAAAGGGAAAAAACAGTTGGGCAGGCAATACAACATGGCACATTGGGAGAGAAAAACTATGTGTGCAAGTGATAAGTATAAAATTCTCTGCCTCATTTACAGTGCCCCACACTGTGTGATAAACACTGTCTTACAGTCTAATACAGAGGTCAGGGCCGGCAGCATAAGGGGTGGGATAGGAGTCATGGATCCTGATTTAGGATTCACAGATTGAGATGAGGCGGAGCACAGAATGCTAAGCTGTTTACACCCTTTGCATGTTGGTAGGAGCACCCCGTATTGTAAAGCCAGGCTTTACTGCTCAGACAGACAAGGTAATCCCTTGAGATCAACCGAAGCTTCTCCCAGGGAACCCATGGTAGGGGATAAACCCTGTGTGGCAAGGCCAACTATCCCCTCATCATTGCAGCAAGCCTGACTTTACCCTGCAATAGAGCAGTAATACTCCTCAACCTTCATGCTCCAAGTGATCTGGCACTACTTTCTGTACCCCATAATGGGGTATGCCTTCTTCCCCACATTACAGTGGAGCTGGGCTAACAGATGGGACAGGAGCGAAAGGCTTAGCTTCTGGCTTGTGGGTGTTATTGCATGCATGAATGTTGTATATGGACAACTGAACTGTATAGTAGAGAAAAGGGAAAAACAGTTGGGCAGGGAAAAAAACATGGCACATTGGGAGAGAAAACCTATGTGTGCAAGTGATAAGTAAAAAATTCTCCGCCTCATTTACAGTGCCCAACACTGTGCGACAGATACTGTCTCACGGTCTAATACAGAGGTCAGGGCCGGCAGCATAAGGGGTGGGATAGGAGTCATAGATCCTGATTTAAGAAACACAGATTGAGATGAAAGGGGATGTATGTAAAGTATTAAGTGCTTAGGGCTTGGTGAGTGCATGATGTCTTGCTGGGTGTATGGAGTACTGAAACATTGGAGCGAAAGGGGAAATAAATAGGGTTACAGAAAACGGTAGATTTAGAGAGATTTTAAAAAGTAAAGAAGTATATAATTGTACATTAGGTGACAATTTGATGTACATTGGTGTACATTGATTTTGCAATCAATGGGGAAGAGCACAGAATGCTAAGCTGTTTACACCCTTCGCATGTTGGTAGGAGCACCCCGTATTGTAAAGTCTAGCTTTTTAGACAGGGTAATCCACTCCCACCCATGGGATTTGTTGCTGAAACACTAACTGGCTTTATCTGCAAACAGGTGCAGATTCTTCAGATCCCTCCTCTCTAGAGAAAGGGATCCTTTATCCTAGATGGCTTGGCCATCTTCAGACCCTCCTCCGCGCAAAGATAGGGAGGGTCCTTCTCCCTGGGCATCAGCCGAAGCTTCTCCCAGGGAACCCATGGTGGGGGGATGGCACCCTGTGTGGCAAGGCCAACTTTACTCGTCGGCCGATCCTCAAGCCTGACTTTACCCCTCAATAGAGCAGTAATACTCCTCAACCTTCATGCTCCGAGTGATCTGGCACTACTGTCTGTCCTCCATAATGGGGTATGCCTTCTTCCCCACATTACAGTCGAGCTGGGCTAGCAGACGGGAACAGGAGCGAAAGGCTTAGCTTCCGGCTTGTGGGTGTTATTGCATGCATGAATGTTGTATATGGACAACAGAACTGTATAGTAGAGAAAAGGGAAAAAACAGTTGGGCAGGCAATACAACATGGCACATTGGGAGAGAAAATCTATGTGTGCAAGTGATAAGTATAAAATTCTCTGCCTCATTTACAGTGCCCCACACTGTGTGATAAACACTGTCTTACAGTCTAATACAGAGGTCAGGGCCGGCAGCATAAGGGGTGGGATAGGAGTCATGGATCCTGATTTAGGATTCACAGATTGAGATGAAATGGGAAGTATGTAAGTATTAAATGCTTAGGGCTTGGCGAGTACATGATGTCTTGCTGGGTGTATGGAGTACTGAAACATTGGAGCGAAAGGGGAAATAAAAAGGGTTACAGAAAATGGTAAAGAAGTATATAATTGTACATTAGGTGACAGGAGAATAAAAGGGACAAGAAGCACAGAACTGAACATTAGGGGAGAGGGAGGCTGTATTGGGTACAGAATGTTGCATTAATGGAGAAAAGTGGGCTAGGATGAGATACCTGGATGATAAATGATGAAAGGGAAATGAGTAGGGAAAAGAAAAAGAGGGACAGAATTGTATAGTCAGGAAGAGAAGCACAGAATTGCAATGTGGGGAGGAGAAGAAGTACAAAATTGCACCATTTTGCAATCAATGGGGAAGAGCACAGAATGCTAAGCTGTTTACACCCTTCGCATGTTGGTAGGAGCACCCCGTATTGTAAAGTCTAGCTTTACTGCTCAGACAGACAGGGTAATCCACTCCCACCCATGGGATTTGTTGCTGAAACACTAACTGGCTTTATCTGCAAACAGGTGCAGATTCTTCAGATCCCTCCTCTCTAGAGAAAGGGACCCTTTATCCTAGATGGCTTGGCCATCTTTAGACCCTCCTCCGCGCAAACATAGGGAGGGTCCTTCTCCCTGGGGATCAGCCGAAGCTTCTCCCAGGGAACCCATGGTGGGGGGATAGCACCCTGTGTGGCAAGGCCAACTTAACCCGTCAACAGATCCTCAAGCCTGACTTTACCCCTCAATAGAGCAGTAATACTCCTCAACCTTCATGCTCTGAGTGATCTGGCACTCCTGTCTGTCCTCCATAATGGGGTATGCCTTCTTCCCCACATTATAGTCGAGCTGGGCTAGCAGACGGGAACAGGAGCGAAAGGCTTAGCTTCTGGCTTGTGGGTGTTATTGCATGCATGAATGTTGTGTATGGACAACTGAACTGTATAGTAGAGAAAAGGGAAAAACCAGTTGGGCAGGCAATACAACATGGCACATTGGGAGAGAAAAACTATGTGTGCAAGTGATAAGTATAAAATTCTCTGCCTCATTTACAGTGCCCCACACTGTGTGATAAACACTGTCTTACAGTCTAATACAGAGGTCAGGGCCGGCAGCATAAGGGGTGGGATAGGAGTCATGGATCCTGATTTAGGATTCACAGATTGAGGTGAAATGGGAAGTATGTAGAGTATTAAATGCTTAGGGCTTGGTGAGTGCATGATGTCTTGCTGGGTGTATGGAGTACTGAAACGTTGGAGGGAAAGGGGAAATAAATAGGGTTACAGAAAGTGGTAGATTTAGAGAGATTTTAAAAAGTAAAGAAGTATATAATTGTACATTAGGTGACAAGAGAATGAAAAACAGAATTAAAGGGAGAAGAAGCACAGAACTGAACATTAGGGGAGAGAGGGGATTACAGGCTGTATTGGGTACAGAATGTTGCATTAATGGAGACATATGGGCTAGGATGAGATACCTGGATGATTAATAATGAAAGGGAAATGAGTAGGGAAAAGAAATAGGGACAGGACTGTATAGTCAGGAAGAGAAGCACAGAATTGCAATGTGGGGAGGAGAAGAAGTACAAAATTGCACCAATGTGCAATCAATGGGGAAGAGCACAGAATGCTAAGCTGTTTACACCCTTCGCATGTTGGTAGGAGCACCCCATATTGTAAAGTCTGGCTTTACTGCTCAGTTAGACTGCTCAAGGATAAACCCTGTGTGGCAAGGCCAACTTTCCCCTCATCATTGCAGCAAGCCTGACTTGACCCCTCAATAGGGCAGTAATACTCCTCAACCTTCATGCTCCGAGTGATCTGGCACTACTGTCTGTCCTCCATAATGGGGTATTCCTTCTTCCCCACATTACAGTGAACCTGGGCTAACAGATGGGACAGGAGCGAAAGGCTTGGCTTCTGGCTTGTGGGTGGTATTGCAGTCAGTTTGCATGATATAGTGAATGTTGTGTATTGACTACTGAACTGTATAGTAGAGAAAAGGGAAAAACAGCTGGGCAGGTAAACAAAACATGGCACATTGAGAGAGAAATACTATGTGTTCAAGTGATAAGTAAAAAATTCTCCATCTCATTTACAGTGCCCCACACTGTGTGATAAACACTGTCTTACAGTCTAATACAGAGGTCAGGGCCGGCAGCATAAGGGGTGGGATAGGAGTCATGGATCCTGATATAGGATTCACAGATTGCGATGAAATGGGAAGTATGTAGAGTATTAAATGCTTAGGGCTTGGTGAGTACATGATATCTTGCTGGGTGTATGGAGTACTGAAACGTTGGTGTGAAAGGGGAAATAAATAGGGTTACAGAAACCGGTAGATTTAGAGAGATTTTAAAAAGTAAAGAAGTATATAATTGTACATTAGGTGACAAGAGAATGAAAAACAGAATTAAAGGGAGAAGAAGCACAGAACTGAACATTAGGGGAGAGGGGGGATTACAGGCCGTATTGGGTACAGAATGTTGCATTAATGGAGACAAATGGGCTAGGATGAGATACCTGGATGATTAATAATGAAAGGGAAATGAGTAGGGAAAAAGAAAAAGGGACAGGACTGTATAATCAGGAAGAGAAGCACAGAATTGCAATGTGGGGAGGAGAAGAAGTACAAAATTGCACCATTTTGCAATCAATGGGAAGAGCACAGAATGCTAAGCTGTTTACACCCTTCGCATGTTGGTAGGAGCACCCCGTATTGTAAAGTCTAGCTTTACTGCTCAGACAGACAGGGTTATCCACTCCCACCCATGGGATTTGTTGCTGAAACACTAACTGGCTTTATCTGCAAACAGGTGCAGATTCTTCAGATCCCTCCTCTCTAGAGAAAGGGACCCTTTATCCTAGATGGCTTGGCCATCTTTAGACCCTCCTCCGCGCAAACATAGGGAGGGTCCTTCTCCCTGGGGATCAGCCGAAGCTTCTCCCAGGGAACCCATGGTGGGGGGATGGCACCCTGTGTGGCAAGGCCAACTTAACCCGTCAACAGATCCTCAAGCCTGACTTTACCCCTCAATAGAGCAGTAATACTCCTCAACCTTCATGCTCTGAGTGATCTGGCACTCCTGTCTGTCCTCCATAATGGGGTATGCCTTCTTCCCCACATTATAGTCGAGCTGGGCTAGCAGACGGGAACAGGAGCGAAAGGCTTAGCTTCTGGCTTGTGGGTGTTATTGCATGCATGAATGTTGTGTATGGACAACTGAACTGTATAGTAGAGAAAAGGGAAAAACCAGTTGGGCAGGCAATACAACATGGCACATTGGGAGAGAAAAACTATGTGTGCAAGTGATAAGTATAAAATTCTCTGCCTCATTTACAGTGCCCCACACTGTGTGATAAACACTGTCTTACAGTCTAATACAGAGGTCAGGGCCGGCAGCATAAGGGGTGGGATAGGAGTCATGGATCCTGATTTAGGATTCACAGATTGAGATGAAATGGGAAGTATGTAGAGTATTAAATGCTTAGGGCTTGGTGAGTGCATGATGTCTTGCTGGGTGTATGGAGTACTGAAACGTTGGAGGGAAAGGGGAAATAAATAGGGTTACAGAAAGTGGTAGATTTAGAGAGATTTTAAAAAGTAAAGAAGTATATAATTGTACATTAGGTGACAAGAGAATGAAAAACAGAATTAAAGGGAGAAGAAGCACAGAACTGAACATTAGGGGAGAGAGGGGATTACAGGCTGTATTGGGTACAGAATGTTGCATTAATGGAGACATATGGGCTAGGATGAGATACCTGGATGATTAATAATGAAAGGGAAATGAGTAGGGAAAAGAAATAGGGACAGGACTGTATAGTCAGGAAGAGAAGCACAGAATTGCAATGTGGGGAGGAGAAGAAGTACAAAATTGCACCAATGTGCAATCAATGGGGAAGAGCACAGAATGCTAAGCTGTTTACACCCTTCGCATGTTGGTAGGAGCACCCCATATTGTAAAGTCTGGCTTTACTGCTCAGTTAGACTGCTCAAGGATAAACCCTGTGTGGCAAGGCCAACTTTCCCCTCATCATTGCAGCAAGCCTGACTTGACCCCTCAATAGGGCAGTAATACTCCTCAACCTTCATGCTCCGAGTGATCTGGCACTACTGTCTGTCCTCCATAATGGGGTATTCCTTCTTCCCCACATTACAGTGAACCTGGGCTAACAGATGGGACAGGAGCGAAAGGCTTGGCTTCTGGCTTGTGGGTGGTATTGCAGTCAGTTTGCATGATATAGTGAATGTTGTGTATTGACTACTGAACTGTATAGTAGAGAAAAGGGAAAAACAGCTGGGCAGGTAACAAAACATGGCACATTGAGAGAGAAATACTATGTGTTCAAGTGATAAGTAAAAAATTCTCCATCTCATTTACAGTGCCCCACACTGTGTGATAAACACTGTCTTACAGTCTAATACAGAGGTCAGGGCCGGCAGCATAAGGGGTGGGATAGGAGTCATGGATCCTGATATAGGATTCACAGATTGCGATGAAATGGGAAGTATGTAGAGTATTAAATGCTTAGGGCTTGGTGAGTACATGATATCTTGCTGGGTGTATGGAGTACTGAAACGTTGGTGTGAAAGGGGAAATAAATAGGGTTACAGAAACCGGTAGATTTAGAGAGATTTTAAAAAGTAAAGAAGTATATAATTGTACATTAGGTGACAAGAGAATGAAAAACAGAATTAAAGGGAGAAGAAGCACAGAACTGAACATTAGGGGAGAGGGGGGATTACAGGCCATATTGGGTACAGAATGTTGCATTAATGGAGACAAATGGGCTAGGATGAGATACCTGGATGATTAATAATGAAAGGGAAATGAGTAGGGAAAAGAAAAAGGGACAGGACTGTATAATCAGGAAGAGAAGCACAGAATTGCAATGTGGGGAGGAGAAGAAGTACAAAATTGCACCATTTTGCAATCAATGGGGAAGAGCACAGAATGCTAAGCTGTTTACACCCTTCGCATGTTGGTAGGAGCACCCCGTATTGTAAAGTCTAGCTTTACTGCTCAGACAGACAGGGTTATCCACTCCCACCCATGGGATTTGTTGCTGAAACACTAACTGGCTTTATCTGCAAACAGGTGCAGATTCTTCAGATCCCTCCTCTCTAGAGAAAGGGACCCTTTATCCTAGATGGCTTGGCCATCTTTAGACCCTCCTCCGCGCAAACATAGGGAGGGTCCTTCTCCTGGGGATCAGCCGAAGCTTCTCCCAGGGAACCCATGGTGGGGGGATGGCACCCTGTGTGGCAAGGCCAACTTAACCCGTCAACAGATCCTCAAGCCTGACTTTACCCCTCAATAGAGGCAGTAATACTCCTCAACCTTCATGCTCTGAGTGATCTGGCACTCCTGTCTGTCCTCCATAATGGGGTATGCCTTCTTCCCCACATTATAGTCGAGCTGGGCTAAGCAGACGGGAACAGGAGCGAAAGGCTTATCTTCTGGCTTGTGGGTGTTATTGCATGCATGAATGTTGTGTATGGACAACTGAACTGTATAGTAGAGAAAAGGGAAAAACCAGTTGGGCAGGCAATACAACATGGCACATTGGGAGAGAAAAAACTATGTGTGCAAGTGATAAGTATAAAATTCTCTGCCTCATTTACAGTGCCCCACACTGTGTGATAAACACTGTCTTACAGTCTAATACAGAGGTCAGGGCCGGCAGCATAAGGGGTGGGATAGGAGTCATGGATCCTGATTTAGGATTCACAGATTGAGATGAAATGGGAAATGTGTAGAGTATTAAATGCTTAGGGCTTTGGTGAGTGCATGATGTCTTGCTGGGTGTATGGAGTACTGAAACGTTGGAGGGAAAGGGGAAATAAATAGGGTTACAGAAAGTGGTAGATTTAGAGAGATTTTAAAAAGTAAAGAAGTATATAATTGTACATTAGGTGACAAGAGAATGAAAAACAGAATTAAGGGAGAAGAAGCACAGAACTGAACATTAGGGGAGAGAGGGGATTACAGGCTGTATTGGGTACAGAATGTTGCATTAATGGAGACATATGGGCTAGGATGAGATACCTGGATGATTAATAATGAAAGGGAAATGAGTAGGGAAAGAAATAGGGACAGGACTGTATAGTCAGGAAGAGAAGCACAGAATTGCAATGTGGGGAGGAGAAGAAGTACAAAATTGCAGCCAATGTTGCAATCAATGGGGAAGAGCACAGAATGCTAAGCTGTTTACACCCTTCGCATGTTGGTAGGAGCACCCCATATTGTAAAGTCTGGCTTTACTGCTCAGTTTAGACTGCTCAAGGATAAACCCTGTGTGGCAAAGGCCAACTTTCCCCTCATCATTGCAGCAAGCCTGAACTTGACCCCTCAATAGGGCAGTAATACTCCTCAACCTTCATGCTCCGAGTGATCTGGCACTACTGTCTGTCCTCCATAATGGGGGTATTCCTTCTTCCCCACAGTTACAGTGAACCTGGGCTAACAGATGGGACAGGAGCGAAAGGCTTGGCTTCTGGCTTGTGGGTGGTATTGCAGTCAGTTTGCATGATATAGTGAATGTTGTGTATTGACTACTGAACTGTATAGTAGGAAAAGGGAAAAAACAGTTGGGCAGGTAATACAACATTGGCACATTGAGAGAGAAATACTATGTGTTCAAGTGATAAGTAAAAAATTCTCCATCTCATTTACAGTGCCCCACACTGTGTGATAAACACTGTCTTACAGTCTAATACAGAGGTCAGGGCCGGCAGCATAAGGGGTGGGATAGGAGTCATGGATCCTGATTTAGGATTCACAGATTGAGATGAAATGGGAAGTATGTAGAGTATTAAGTGCTTAGGGCTTGGTGAGTACATGATGTCTTGCTGGGTGTATGGAGTACTGAAACGTTGGAGCGGAAAGGGGAAATAAATAGGGTTACAGGAAACCGTGTAGATTTAGAGAGATTTTAAAAAGTAAAAAGTATATAATTGTACATTAGGTGACAAGAGAATGAAAAAAGAATTAAAAGGGAGAAGAAGCACAGAACTGAACATTAGGGGAGAGGGGGATTACAGGCTTGCATTGGGTACAGAATGTTGCATTAATGGAGACATATGGGCTAGGATGAGATACCTGGATGATTAATAATGAAAGGGAAATGAGTAGGGAAAAGAAAAGGGGACAGGACTGTATAGTCAGGAAGAGAAGCACAGAATTGCAATGTGGGGAGGAGAAGAAGTACAAATTGCACCATTTTGCAATCAATGGGGAAGAGCACAGAATGCTAAAGCTGTTTACACCCTTCGCATGTTGGTAGGAGCACCCCGTATTGTAAAGTCTAGCTTTACTGCTCCAGACAGACAGGGTAATCCACTCCCACCCATGGGATTTGTTGCTGAAACACTAACTGGCTTTATCTGCAAACAGGTGCAGATTCTTCAGATCCCTCCTCTCTAGAGAAAGGGACCCTTTATCCTAGATGGCTTGGCCATCTTTAGACCCTCCTCCGCGCAAACATAGGGAGGGTCCTTCTCCCTGGGGATCAGCCGAAGCTTCTCCCAGGGAACCCATGGTGGGGGGATAGCACCCTGTGTGGCAAGGGCCAACTTAACCCGTCAACAGATCCTCAAGCCTGACTTTACCCCTCAATAGAGCAGTAATACTCCTCAACCTTCATGCTCTGAGTGATCTGGCACTCCTGTCTGTCCTCCATAATGGGGTATTGCCTTCTTCCCCACATTATAGTCGAGCTGGGCTAGCAGACGGGAACAGGAGCGAAAGGCTTAGCTTCTGGCTTGTGGGTGTTTATTGCATGCATGAATGTTGTGTATGGACAACTGAACTGTATAGTAGAGAAAAGGGAAAAACCAGTTGGGCAGGCAATACAACATGGCACATTGGGAGAGAAAAACTATGTGTGCAAGTGATAAGTATAAAATTCTCTGCCACATTTACAGTGCCCACACTGTGTGATAAACACTGTCTTACAGTCTAATACAGAGGTCAGGGCCGGCAGCATAAGGGATGGGATAGGAGTCATGGGATCCTGATTTAGGATTCACAGATTGAGATGAAATGGGAAGTATGTAGAGTATTAAATGCTTAGGGTTGGTGAGTGCATGATGTCTTGCTGGGTGTATGGAGTACTGAAACGTTGGAGCGAAAGGGGAAATAAATAGGGTTACAGAAACCGGTAGATTTAGAGAGATTTTAAAAAGTAAAGAAGTATATAATTGTACATTAGGTGACAAGAGAATGAAAAAAAGATTAAAAGGGAGAAGAAGCACAGAACTGAAGAGAGAAAGTAAAACATTGCACCAATGTGCAATCAATGGGAAGAGCACAGAATGCTAAGCTGTTTACACCCTTCGCATGTTGGTAGGAGCACCCCATATTGTAAGGTCTGGCTTTACTGCTCAGTTAGACTGCTCAAGGATAAACCCTGTGTGGCAAGGCCAACTTTCCCTCATCATTGCAGCAAGCCTGACTTACCCCTCAATAGGCAGTAATACTCCTCAACCTTCATGCTCCGAGTGATCTGGCACTACTGTCTGTCCTCCATAATGGGGTATCCTTCTTCCCCACATTAGTGACCTGGGCTAACAGATGGGACAGGAGCGAAAGGCTTGGCTTCTGGCTTGTGGGTGGTATTGCAGTCAGTTTGCTGATTAGTGAATGTGTGTATTGACACTGAACTGTATAGTAGAGAAAAGGGAAAAACAGTTGGGCAGGTAATACAACATGGCACATTGAGAGAGAAATACTATGTGTTCAAGTGATAAGTAAAAAATTCTCCATCTCATTTACAGTGCCCCACACTGTGTGATAAACACTGTCTTACAGTCTAATACAGAGGTCAGGGCCGGCAGCATAAGGGGTGGGATAGGAGTCATGGATCCTGATTTAGGATTCACAGATTGAGATGAAATGGGAAGTATGTAGAGTATTAAATGCTTAGGGCTTGGTGAGTGCATGATGTCTTGCTGGGTGTATGGAGTACTGAAACGTTGGAGGAAAGGGGAAATAAATAGGGTTACAGAAACGGTAGATTTAGAGAGATTTTAAAAAGTAAAGAAGTATATAATTGTACATTAGGTGACAAGAGAATGAAAAACAGAATTAAAGGGAGAAGAAGCACAGAACTGAACATTAGGGGAGAGAGGGATTACAGGCTGTATTGGGTACAGAATGTTGCATTAATGGAGACATATGGGCTAGGATGAGATACCTGGATGATTAATAATGAAAGGGAAATGAGTAGGGAAAAGAAATAGGGACAGGACTGTATAGTCAGGAAGAGAAGCACAGAATTGCAATGTGGGGAGGAGAAGAAGTACAAAATTGCACCAATGTGCAATCAATGGGGAAGAGCACAGAATGCTAAGCTGTTTACACCCTTCGCATGTTGGTAGGAGCACCCCATATTGTAAAGTCTGGCTTTACTGCTCAGTTAGACTGCTCAAGGATAAACCCTGTGTGGCAAGGCCAACTTTCCCCTCATCATTGCAGCAAGCCTGACTTGACCCCTCAATAGGGCAGTAATACTCCTCAACCTTCATGCTCCGAGTGATCTGGCACTACTGTCTGTCCTCCATAATGGGGTATTCCTTCTTCCCCACATTACAGTGAACCTGGGCTAACAGATGGGACAGGAGCGAAAGGCTTGGCTTCTGGCTTGTGGGTGGTATTGCAGTCAGTTTGCATGATATAGTGAATGTTGTGTATTGACTACTGAACTGTATAGTAGAGAAAAGGGAAAAACAGTTGGGCAGGTAATACAACATGGCACATTGAGAGAGAAATACTATGGGGCTGATTTACTAACCCACGAATCCGACCCGAATTGGAAAAGTTCCGACTTGAAAACGAATATTTTGCGACTTTTTCGTATGTTTTGCGATTTTTTCGGATTCTGTACGAATTTTTCGGATCCAATACGATTTTTGCGTAAAAACGTGAGTTTTTCGTATCCATTACGAAAGTTGCGTAAAAAGTTGCGCATTTTGCGTAGCGTTAAAACTTACGCGAAAAGTTGCGCATTTTTCGTAGCGTTAAAACTTAACGCTACGAAAAATGCGCAACTTTTTCGCGTAAGTTTTAACGCTACGCAAAATGCGCAACTTTTACGCAACTTTCGTAATGGATAGGAAAACTCGCGTTTTTACGCAAAAATCGTATTGGATCCGAAAATTCGTAAAGATCCGAAAAAATCGCAAAACATACGAAAAAATCGCAAAGTACCGATCATTACGAAAAAAACGCAATCGGACTCCATTCGACCCGTTCGTAGGTAAGTAAATCAGCCCCTATGTGTTCAAGACTTGAGCATTTTGAAATGGAAGTATGTAGAGTATTAAATGCTTAGGTGTTGTGAGTGCATGATGTCTTGCTGGGTGTATGGAGTACTGAAACGTTGGAGGGAAAGGGGGAATAAATAGGGTTACAGAAACCGGTAGATTTAGAGAGATTTTAAAAAGTAAAGAAGTATATAATTGTACATTAGGTGACAAGAGAATGAAAAACAGAATTAAAGGGAGAAGAAGCACAGAACTGAACA